>NW_007154315.1:0-4318 GCF_000164805.1 Carlito syrichta | reverse complement strand
TTCTCCTCTTCAATATCAGGCGAGGTAGTGGATTCAGGTAAAAATAACTGACAAGTTAGCTAAAATTCACATATCTTAATATGTGTGTCAATCAATTTTTGTAAATGGATGAAATACCAGTCAATTCTGGCTTGCCTGTTTTACTGCCTAATCAAATGCAAATTTAGAAAAGTTCTACATACATATAGCTTTTAAGTGCATATCTAATAGCAGATAACAGTGTCTTAAACAAAGACTAAATGTTCAATAAAATGTTACAGTAATAACATCATTCTTAATAAATATTATTTTGTTGCAACTACTTCATTTCTCAACTTTTCATTATAAAATTTCCATAGATCAAAGTGTACAAAATTAATACACAGAAATAAATCTTGCATATATAGGTATACATATTATACATAAGCATATAGATACATTTTATACCTCTTACGTAAGAGACAAAATGTCTATTATATATCTATAGTATATATTATATGCTATTATATATAGTCCATACATATTATACAAAAAAGTATCAGTGCATTCTGTGTGTATCAGTATGTCTGTGTATCAGAAGATAATAGAACAGAGCCCATTTACAAAAGAGATAAGATACCCAGTAATAAACTTAAGTTCCCAGGCACATATGACAAGAGCATTAACACACTATTAGTGTCAAGAGAATGAAAAGACAAGTCGCACACTGGGAGAAGATACTTGCAAAAAATCCATCTGATGAAAGACTACTATCCAAATATACAAAAAATAATTAAAAAGTGAGCCCAAAACTTGAAAAGACACCTCACTAAAGAAGATACACAGATTTATGGCAAGTAAGCACATAAAAAGATGTCCCATATCATATGTCACCAGAAAAATGCAAATTAAAATAACAATGAGATACTACTATACACCTATTATACTAGCCTAACTATAAAAAATAAAGAACACTGACACCACCAAGTGCTGCCAAGGATATGGAACAACAGGAGCTCTATTCATTGCTACTGAGGATGCCAAATGGTACACCCTCTTTGGAAGGGAGTCTGGCAGTTGCTTAACAAAAGGAACGTATCATATAGTCCAGTAATCACATTCCTTGGAATTTACCCAAAGGAGTTGAAAACTTATAACCAAACAAAAACTAGCACACAGGTGTGTATAGCAGCTTTATGCATAATTGCCAAAACTTGGAAACAACAAAAATGTCCTTCAGTAGGTGAATGAACAAGTGTGGTACATCCCAACAATGGAACATTAGTCAATGATAGAAAGAAATGAGCTATCAAGCCATGAAAAGACATGCAGCAACCTTAAATGCATATTACTATTACTAAGTGAAAGAAACCAATCTGAAAAGGCTACCTGCTATATGATTCCAACTATATGACATTCTGGAAAAGGCAAAACTACGGAGACAGTAAAAAAGCTGAGAGGTTTGGTGGGGAGAGAGGGAGGGATAAATAGAGCACAGGGGATCTTTAGGGCAGTGCAACTATTTTGTATGACACTACAATGGTAGACACAAGTCATTATGCGTGTCAAAACTTATGGACCATAGCAACACAAAAAAGGAAGTCTAATGTAAACAATGCGCTTTAGTTCATAATAATGTGTCAATGCTGGATCACCAATTGCAACCAATATACACACTAACGCAAAATGTTCATAGGGAAAACTGCATACAATGAAAAAGGAAATATACTGGCATTCTTTACACTATCTGCTGAATTTTCTATAAAATTTTCAATGTTCTATAAATCTAAAACTGCTAAAAAACAAATTCGACTAACTGAAAACCAAAAAAAAGAAAAAAAGGAAAAAAGGTGAATTCCTTTATAAAAATGGAATAAGAGAGACAATAGCCCAACGGAAAGACCAGATAGCAAAAGAGAAAAAATAAATTAGACCATAAAATTTTTGAAGGACAGAGAAATTCAAAAGATAAATAAAAAAACTTAAGGAAAAAACTGCAGGTTGTGTTTCCTTTATATACAAAAAGTACCTAGAAATTCATAGAGTGACACACGCCTATAGCCCCAGCTACTCGGGAGGCTAAGGGGGAAGGATCCCTTGACTCTCAAAGTTGGAGACCACAGTGGGCCATTGTCATGCCTGTGAATAGCCAATGCACTCCAATCTGGGCAAGGTATCAAGTGCTGCCTCAAAATAAACAAAGCTTAAAACACAATTTTAAAAATGGGCAAAAGTTATCAAGCAATAATAGTTCAATTCCATTTCTGTGAACAGAATACAACTGTAAAAGACTACAAGAGACGGGGGGGAAAAAAGGCTTGCTAGGCACTAGGTGTTTCACACTAATAGTTTTACATACAAAAATAGGATAACAGATTGAAAGGTACTTTTTTACCTCACGGCAATTTGCAAGGTACAGCTATGACACACATGCTATTTGGCAAGGTTCTTCATCATTCTGAATATCTTTACTGGGACATTTTGTAAAATTCTGTGTTCTATATATTATTTTCTTATATCTTAAACAAAAATGAGAACTCGGCCTCTTTAGAATTCACCTTCCTTGATTTTTTTTTTTCTCTGTTTCTTCGTCCCTTAAGTGGTGGTGTTGCCCTAGGATGCTCTCTAAATGACCTGTATGTTGAACACGTCTAGATGTGCACTGCTCAGGGGCTCAGATTCCTACAGCTGCCAATCTGAGCCTGAGGCTTGATGGGCCTTCAGCTTGTCAAAGTAGACTCATCTTGGGTAAATTTGCTCTTCTTGCCTACTTCAGATGATGCTGAGATTGGATTTGGGTTGCCTTTGGTGGGAAAGAAGGAAAAGAGAGCAAGGATTAATTCTACTTTGTAGTTTTGCTGTCACCAAATGAACTATTTCCAAGCCCAGTTAATTTCAACTCCTAAACATTAAAAAGAAAATCCCCTCTTTGCCATCTCTACTTTTCCTCCCTAGATGATATAATGGCCACACGGCAGTTTTTGCATGTGCTCAAACCCCATAAATCTATCTCACACGCACCAGAAAGATCGCTCAGACACTAATCGGATCCCATTTGCTGCCTCCAATGCTTTGTCAGGCAATCATGGGTGTTAAGGTGGTCCACCGGGACAGTCCACACTGACAGTGGCTATTCGCTTCCTGGGCCAGGGCGAGCCAAGATGCCGAAGGGCGTGGCACCGGCCCCACCGTGTTACCTTTTCCATCCCTCGGACCGGCAACGGGCAAGGGTCGGGTGGGAGCAGCGCAGACACAAGGGATCCTCTCGTTCCGTGGGTTCCCAGACCAAAGGCCCCGCCGCTTTACGGACACAGGGGTTGGAGAAACAGAAGGTGTGTGGGCTAGGAGTGGACTGCTAATACGTTGACACTCAATTCCATCTCATTTTAAAAGTAGGAGGTAACTAGTTAGAAAAGGGAGGACACATTTAGGAGAAGACAAAAAGCATGAGCAAAAGAAGCATCTCAGCCCGTAGAGCACAGGGGTGGCAGAGACCGCTGACCCTCGAGCCAAAATCCGTCCTCTTTTATTTACTAAGGTAACTTTGCTAAGAGCAGGTGTCCCCAGGAAAGGCTTCCCCAGCCTTCCCAGCAGCATTAGGAGAAGTCACGCGGTTGGAACTCCTAGAAGGACCCTAAAAGGAGGCTGACCCACACTCTCACTCCTCGCACCTCCTCTTGACCCCAACAGACAAGACAGCACAGGAGCCGCAATCCCGGACCGAAGGCATCTTCAGAGAAGCCACTTGCCCAGGACGCTGCAGCAGAAGCAATGAACCTCGTCCCTGATGTCGCCAAGCCGTCACACAAGCCATGGCTGGCTCGGAGTCTGGGCTCTACGTGGAAGAATCACATGGGCGATCCTGGCAGCAGCGTGAAGATCAGACAGAAGGCCAAGGAGCACAAAGATAAGGGGGCAGGTTCAAAGGACATCGCCCACTTGCAGGTCAAGGACGGCCGGGACCTGGGCAAAGACAAGAAGGACTTTTCACAAATATACAAAAAACGGAGAAGACTGAGCTTGTAGATGCAGCGTGGGAGAGGGGGGGAGAGGAGAAGGGCAGTGACGGCATTCGGGATGGGGCAAGTGAGCAGCCGCCAACAACCCAAACCAAGGACAGAAGAGCAGTTATTTTGTTTTGGATTCGGTACAGCTGTGTTTGTTTAGAAAGGGGATTTCTTGTTGTTCAATTTGATTTTAACAGAGTTTGAGAAAGAAGGATGACATTAAGAAGCAACATGTGATGCAACAAAAAACGAACTGATCCTCAGGAATAGAGAATGAGAATTAACAGCCAGAGGATAGCCAACACCAGCAAGTACATTTTACTATATGTAAGGTAAGAAAAAATTGTTTAAAG
>NW_007154314.1:0-4694 GCF_000164805.1 Carlito syrichta | reverse complement strand
TTCTCCTCTTCAATATCAGGCGAGGTAGTGGATTCAGGTAAAAATAACTGACAAGTTAGCTAAAATTCACATATCTTAATATGTGTGTCAATCAATTTTTGTAAATGGATGAAATACCAGTCAATTCTGGCTTGCCTGTTTTACTGCCTAATCAAATGCAAATTTAGAAAAGTTCTACATACATATAGCTTTTAAGTGCATATCTAATAGCAGATAACAGTGTCTTAAACAAAGACTAAATGTTCAATAAAATGTTACAGTAATAACATCATTCTTAATAAATATTATTTTGTTGCAACTACTTCATTTCTCAACTTTTCATTATAAAATTTCCATAGATCAAAGTGTACAAAATTAATACACAGAAATAAATCTTGCATATATAGGTATACATATTATACATAAACATATAGATACATTTTATACCTCTTACGTAAGAGACAAAATGTCTATTATATATCTATAGTATATATTATATGCTATTATATATAGTCCATACATATTATACAAAAAAGTATCAGTGCATTCTGTGTGTATCAGTATGTCTGTGTATCAGAAGATAATAGAACAGAGCCCATTTACAAAAGAGATAAAATACCCGGTAATAAACTTAAGTTCCCAGGCACATATGACAAGAGCATTAACACACTATTAGTGTCAAGAGAATGAAAAGACAAGTCGCACACTGAGAGAAGATACTTGCAAAAAATCCATCTGATGAAAGACTACTATCCAAATATACAAAAAATAATTAAAAAGTGAGCCCAAAACTTGAAAAGACACCTCACTAAAGAAGATACACAGATTTATGGCAAGTAAGCACATAAAAAGATGTCCCATATCATATGTCACCAGAAAAATGCAAATTAAAATAACAATGAGATACTACTATACACCTATTATACTAGCCTAACTATAAAAAATAAAGAACACTGACACCACCAAGTGCTGCCAAGGATATGGAACAACAGGAGCTCTATTCATTGCTACTGAGGATGCCAAATGGTACACCCTCTTTGGAAGGGAGTCTGGCAATTGCTTAACAAAAGGAACGTATCATATAGTCCAGTAATCACATTCCTTGGAATTTACCCAAAGGAGTTGAAAACTTATAACCAAACAAAAACTAGCACACAGGTGTGTATAGCAGCTTTATGCATAATTGCCAAAACTTGGAAACAACAAAAATGTCCTTCAGTAGGTGAATGAACAAGTGTGGTACATCCCAACAATGGAACATTAGTCAATGATAGAAAGAAATGAGCTATCAAGCCATGAAAAGACATGCAGCAACCTTAAATGCATATTACTATTACTAAGTGAAAGAAACCAATCTGAAAAGGCTACCTGCTATATGATTCCAACTATATGACATTCTGGAAAAGGCAAAACTACGGAGACAGTAAAAAAGCTGAGAGGTTTGGTGGGGAGAGAGGGAGGGATAAATAGAGCACAGGGGATCTTTAGGGCAGTGCAACTATTTTGTATGACACTACAATGGTAGACACAAGTCATTATGCGTGTCAAAACTTATGGACCATAACAACACAAAAAAGGAAGTCTAATGTAAACAATGCGCTTTAGTTCATAATAATGTGTCAATGCTGGATCACCAATTGCAACCAATATACACACTAACGCAAAATGTTCATAGGGAAAACTGCATACAATGAAAAAGGAAATATACTGGCATTCTTTACACTATCTGCTGAATTTTCTATAAAATTTTCAATGTTCTATAAATCTAAAACTGCTAAAAAACAAATTCTACTAACTGAAAACCAAAAAAAAGAAAAAAAGGAAAAAAGGTGAATTCCTTTATAAAAATGGAATAAGAGAGACAATAGCCCAACGGAAAGACCAGATAGCAAAAGAGAAAAAATAAATTAGACCACAAAATTTTTGAAGGACAGAGAAATTCAAAAGATAAATAAAAAAACTTAAGGAAAAAACTGCAGGTTGTGTTTCCTTTATATACAAAAAGTACCTAGAAATTCATAGAGTGACACACGCCTATAGCCCCAGCTACTCGGGAGGCTAAGGGGGAAGGATCCCTTGACTCTCAAAGTTGGAGACCACAGTGGGCCATTGTCATGCCTGTGAATAGCCAATGCACTCCAATCTGGGCAAGGTATCAAGTGCTGCCTCAAAATAAACAAAGCTTAAAACACAATTTTAAAAATGGGCAAAAGTTATCAAGCAATAATAGTTCAATTCCATTTCTGTGAACAGAATACAACTGTAAAAGACTACAAGACACGGGGGGAAAAAAAGGCTTGCTAGGCACTACGTGTTTCACACTAATAGTTTTACATACAAAAATAGGATAACAGATTGAAAGGTACTTTTTTACCTCACGGCAATTTGCAAGGTACAGCTATGACACACATGCTATTTGGCAAGGTTCTTCATCATTCTGAATATCTTTACTGGGACATTTTGTAAAATTCTGTGTTCTATATATTATTTTCTTATATCTTAAACAAAAATGAGAACTCGGCCTCTTTAGAATTCACCTTCCTTGATTTTTTTTTTTCTCTGTTTCTTCGTCCCTTAAGTGGTGGTGTTGCCCTAGGATGCTCTCTAAATGACCTGTATGTTGAACACGTCTAGATGTGCACTGCTCAGGGGCTCAGATTCCTACAGCTGCCAATCTGAGCCTGAGGCTTGATGGGCCTTCAGCTTGTCAAAGTAGACTCATCTTGGGTAAATTTGCTCTTCTTGCCTACTTCAGATGATGCTGAGATTGGATTTGGGTTGCCTTTGGTGGGAAAGAAGGAAAAGAGAGCAAGGATTAATTCTACTTTGTAGTTTTGCTGTCACCAAATGAACTATTTCCAAGCCCAGTTAATTTCAACTCCTAAACATTAAAAAGAAAATCCCCTCTTTGCCATCTCTACTTTTCCTCCCTAGATGATATAATGGCCACACGGCAGTTTTTGCATGTGCTCAAACCCCATAAATCTATCTCACACGCACCAGAAAGATCGCTCAGACACTAATCGGATCCCATTTGCTGCCTCCAATGCTTTGTCAGGCAATCATGGGTGTTAAGGTGGTCCACCGGGACAGTCCACACTGACAGTGGCTATTCGCTTCCTGGGCCAGGGCGAGCCAAGATGCCGAAGGGCGTGGCACCGGCCCCACCGTGTTACCTTTTCCATCCCTCGGACCGGCAACGGGCAAGGGTCGGGTGGGAGCAGCGCAGACACAAGGGATCCTCTCGTTCCGTGGGTTCCCAGACCAAAGGCCCCGCCGCTTTACGGACACAGGGGTTGGAGAAACAGAAGGTGTGTGGGCTAGGAGTGGACTGCTAATACGTTGACACTCAATTCCATCTCATTTTAAAAGTAGGAGGTAACTAGTTAGAAAAGGGAGGACACATTTAGGAGAAGACAAAAAGCATGAGCAAAAGAAGCATCTCAGCCCGTAGAGCACAGGGATGGCAGAGACCGCTGACCCTCGAGCCAAAATCCGTCCTCTTTTATTTACTAAGGTAACTTTGCTAAGAGCAGGTGTCCCCAGGAAAGGCTTCCCCAGCCTTCCCAGCAGCATTAGGAGAAGTCACGCGGTTGGAACTCCTAGAAGGACCCTAAAAGGAGGCTGACCCACACTCTCACTCCTCGCACCTCCTCTTGACCCCAACAGACAAGACAGCACAGTAGCCGCAATCCCGGACCGAAGGCATCTTCAGAGAAGCCACTTGCCCAGGACGCTGCAGCAGAAGCAATGAACCTCGTCCCTGATGTCGCCAAGCCGTCACACAAGCCATGGCTGGCTCGGAGTCTGGGCTCTACGTGGAAGAATCACATGGGCGATCCTGGCAGCAGCGTGAAGATCAGACAGAAGGCCAAGGAGCACAAAGATAAGGGGGCAGGTTCAAAGGACATCGCCCACTTGCAGGTCAAGGACGGCCGGGACCTGGGCAAAGACAAGAAGGACTTTTCACAAATATACAAAAAACGGAGACTGAGCCTGTAGATGCAGCGTGGGAGAGGGGGGGAGAGGAGAAGGGCAGTGACGGCATTCGGGATGGGGCAAGTGAGCAGCCGCCAACAACCCAAACCAAGGACAGAAGAGCAGTTATTTTGTTTTGGATTCGGTGCAGCTGTGTTTGTTTAGAAAGGGGATTTCTTGTTGTTCAATTTGATTTTAACAGAGTTTGAGAAAGAAGGATGACATTAAGAAGCAACATGTGATGCAACAAAAAACGAACTGATCCTCAGGAATAGAGAATGAGAATTAACAGCCAGAGGATAGCCAACACCAGCAAGTACATTTTACTATATGTAACGTAAGAAAAAATTGTTTAAAGCGCAGGAATGGCTGACAATATGACAACAGTTCTGTTCATTCATACATTTCATTCAACAGATATCTGAACACATTCCATATGTCAGTGATTATTCTAGTCACTGGGAGTAAAGTTCCAAATAAAAATATTTATCTTTAGAGCTCATATACTGAAAGTAATGATCATTTTTACAAAAACTAATTAACATGTAATGTTAAGTGCTATAAAAAATGTTATGGGGATAGCATGTGATAGGGCCTTTTAGATAGGCAATCAAGGAAGGCTTCTCTGAGGAGGTGACATTTGCACAAAGGACTGAAGTAACACATACAAATAGAGAAGTAAGTGGAAGAGATGACAGCAGAGGAGAAAATACCTGCAAAGGCCCCGTGGCAACAGC
>NW_007154313.1:0-712 GCF_000164805.1 Carlito syrichta | reverse complement strand
CTACTAACAAAAAAATCAACTCTAAATGGATCAAAGACCTAGACGTAACCTCAAACTAGAAGAAAACATAGAAAACCCTTATGGAAATTCAAATACGCAACTCATTCCTGATCAACTCTCCACAAGCAAATGCCATAAAAGATAACACAGAGAAGTGGAGCCTCGTCAAACCGAAAAGCTTCTGCAAAGCAAAAGAAAGCATCAAGAGATCGGGGAGACGAGCCCACAGAATAGAAAAAAATTATTTGCCAACTGTATGTCTGACAAAGGCCTAATATCCAGATCTACAAGGAAGTCAAACATACCAAAAGAATAAAAATAAACAGCCCTGTCACAAAGTGGGTAAAAAAAATGAATAGACACTTCTCAAAAGAAGACATAAGCAGCCAATAAATACAAGAAAAAAATGCTTAGACTCACTCAACAAAGAAATGCAAATTAAAACCACGCTGAGATCCCACCAAACTCCAGTCAGGATGGCCATCATCAATAACGCAAAAAACAGATGCTTGAGAGGATGTGGGGCAAAGGGAACGCTTCTACACTGTAGGTGGGAATGTAAACTAGCACAACCTCTGTGGCGAACAGTGTGGCGATTTCTAAAAGATCTAAAAAATGGCCTTCCATACGAACCATCGATCCCCCTTCCGGGAACATACCCAGAGGACCTCAAATCACTCTGTAGAAAAGATATCTCCACATGCATGCTTAT
>NW_007154312.1:0-956 GCF_000164805.1 Carlito syrichta | reverse complement strand
TGAAAAGCTTCTGCAAAGCAAAAGAAAAGCATCAAGAGATCAGGGAGACGAGCCCACAGAATGGAAAAAAATTATTTGCCAACTGTATGTCTGACAAAGGCGTAATATCCAGATCTACAAGGAAGTCAAACATAACAAAAGAATAAAAATAAACAGCCCTGTCACAAAGTGGGTAAAAAAAATGAATAGACACTTCTCTAAAGAAGACATAAGCAGCCAATAAATACAAGAAAAAATGCTTAGACTCACTCAACAAAGAAATGCAAATTAAAACCACGCTGAGATACCACCAAACTCCAGTCAGGATGGCCATCATCAATAACGCAAAAAACAGATGCTTGAGAGGATGTGGGGCAAAGGGAACGCTTCTACACTGTTGGTGGGAATGTAAACTAGCACAACCTCTGTGGAAAACAGTGTGGCGATTTCTAAAAGATCTAAAAAATGGCCTTCCATACGAACCATCGATCCCCCTTCCGGGAATATACCCAGAGGACCTCAAATCACTCTATAGAAAAGATAGCTCCACATGCATGCTTATTGCAGCATTATTCACAATGGCACAATCATGGAACCAACCGTGCTGCCCGTCAAAAGTGAACTGGATTTTTAAAATGTGGTACATTTACACGATGGAATACACAGCCAAAACGAAAAACAAACTTATGAACTTTGCAGCAGCTTGGATGAATTTAGAGTCTATAATACTCAGTGACTTATCACAGAAACAAAGATTTGAGTACCACATGTACTCACTCATAAATGAACTCTGAACATTTGTCATAATACTATAAGAAAGGGGACTGGTGGTAGTGGGATACAGCCAGGAGCAGTGGGGGCACATAACATCAATAAGGGTACTCACACTTTACCTGTGCAATGACCAGTATATACCTAACCCTGAACTTTATCTCACATTTTTTAAAATAGGCCAGGTGTGGTGGCTCAAGCCTGTA
>NW_007154311.1:0-1353 GCF_000164805.1 Carlito syrichta | reverse complement strand
TTTGTACACCTAACACTGAATTGTACCCCACATCTTTAAAATTAAAAAAAAAAAAAAAAAGAATCAATGAGGAAAGGATCCAGCCATTTTGACCTCCATATAACTCCAATTAATTTTTAACTCCTGTAAGATACAATCTGATTGGTTAACTTTAGTCAGGTGTCTCTAAATTAGGATCAAATAGCCAAAACCCAGTCACAGACCTGGAAGATCTCCTAATTTGTATCTACTACATGGACACACACACACCTTCTACCACACAAACAAAGATTCTCCTGCCTAACATAATTTGACTATTTTAAGTGCAACAGTAAACTCATTGTCAGGTTCCAGATCAGATGCACATCAAATTACATTGAGTTGTTAAATCCAGATATAAGCATTAGATTGAAATTTATCTGTGTCAATGTTCATAAATTTACTTCATTCAATTTAATTGTTGATGATGTCCTAAGGAACTCAAGTTATTCTTATAACTTGGTATTATAAACAATGCTGGCTCAATGAAAAAAATAAAAATAAGTAAATCAGGGATCTACTATAAAAAAAAAGGGATCATGCACATACTAGAAATAATGTATTAATTCCATTATAACTTGACTGTAGGAAAAGGTTTTCTAATTATGACTAAAATATGGATGCAATAAAAAAACACTCCAGATGGTTCTGTTGTAGGCTGTCCCCAGAGGTGATACAGAAAGATATCATAAATACATGTGACCAAGAAACATATTTGTAGATCATTATATGAAAATTGCATAAAATGTTCATAGTATGTGTTTTGTACTTTATTTGTACAATTTTTGTTTTTGTTTTTTTTTTTAGTTTCTAGAAAGAGAAGGCGTTCCCTGTCCATTACTTCACTCTTGGTTAGACCACTTATGAAAATCCTCTAACCTCAGCCATGTGAAACTCAGAACAGGACTTGTCTAACATTTGCCTTTGGCCAGGTTGTGGTTCTTCCTCCCTTTGAGTGACTCCACTATTTCTGTGAAATTGTCTCCTTCTCCCCACATCATAAATGGACTTGTTCTATAGTCAGGAGTAACTTTTGAGGTCTACTATGGAGCTTTAACAGGTTAAAAATGTCTCACCTCCTCTGAGAAAATGTCAGCCACCAATAAAACATAAAACTTGTCACTTGAATTCATAAACCAGGACAGAAAAAAATCATCCTTCCAGCCGGGCTCGGTGGCTCAGCCTGTAATCCCGCCTTTGGGAGGCTGAGGTGAGTGGATTGCCTGAGCCCGCAGGTTCAAGACCCGCCTAGGCAGTGAGACCTCATCTCTACAATAAATCAAAAAATCAGCCGGGTGTGGTAGCTCATGCCTGTAATTCCGGCTACTTGGAAGG
>NW_007154310.1:0-654 GCF_000164805.1 Carlito syrichta | reverse complement strand
GTCTGCAAACACTTGGCGTCAGTGCTTCTCTCCTCCTCCAATGCCCACTCCCCCTGCTCAGTGGAGCAGCAGCCCTTGCTGTAAATGCTTGTGTGTTCTCCAGTAGGTGGGTGAGTGTGGTGACTCACACCTGTAATCTCAGGACTTTGGGGGGCCAGGGCAGGAGGATTGCTTGAGCTCAGGAGTGTGATACCTCATCTCTACAAAAACAAAACAAAACAAACAAAAACTTTATCCAGGCATGGTAGGGTACACCTTTAGTCCTAGCTACTCAGCAAGCTGAGGTGAAAGGATGGCCTAAGCCCAGGAGGTTGAGGCTGTGGTGGCAGTAATAGTGCCACTGTACTCCAGCACAGGTGACACAGCGAGACCCTTGACAAAAAAAAAAAATCCAGATCTGATATTGGCTCATCAATTGTGACTAATATACCACTACCATGCCATATGTTAATAACAGTGGAAATGAGGGAAGGGCTGTATGGAACCCTACCTTATGCTCAATGTTTTATAAAGATAAAACCGCTCTAAAAAATAAAGGCTATCAATTGTTTTCACAAGCAGGTACTGAAACAGCAGAGGGCAGAGGAGGAGGACCCATCTCTGTGGTGTATGCAGTGTCATGTACCCTTCTTACATTATACAATGCAGATTCAG
>NW_007154309.1:0-710 GCF_000164805.1 Carlito syrichta | reverse complement strand
TGCTCAGTGGAGCAGCAGCCCTTTGCTGTAAATGCTTGTGTGTTCTCCAGTAGGTGGGTGAGTGTGGTGACTCACACCTGTAATCTCAGGGCCAGGGCAGGAGGATTGCTTGAGCTCAGGAGTGTGATACCTCATCTCTACAAAAACAAAACAAAACAAACAAAAACTTTATCCAGGCATGGTAGGGTACACCTTTAGTCCTAGCTACTCAGCAAGCTGAGGTGAAAGGATGGCCTAAGCCCAGGAGGTTGAGGCTGTGGTGGCAGTAATAGTGCCACTGTACTCCAGCACAGGTGACACAGCGAGACCCTTGACAAAAAAAAAAAATCCAGATCCGATATTGGCTCATCAATTGTGACTAATATACCACTACCATGCCATATGTTAATAACAGTGGAAATGAGGGAAGGGCTGTATGGAACCCTACCTTCTGCTCAATGTTTTATAAAGATAAAACCGCTCTAAAAAATAAAGGCTATCAATTGTTTTCACAAGCAGGTACTGAAACAGCAGAGGGCAGAGGAGGAGGACCCATCTCTGTGGTGTCTGCAGTGTCATGTACCCTTCTTACATTATACAATGCAGATTCAGAATGAGGTTTTTCCCATGCGCCTCCGTCCTCATCTCACACAGTGAACAAAAAGGAGACTTTAGATGATACACCAGAAAGTACAAGCTTTGCAGCAACAACTTCTTCCTCCCAGGCTCTG
>NW_007154308.1:0-812 GCF_000164805.1 Carlito syrichta | reverse complement strand
TCCTTATGAGAATCTCATGCCTAATGATCTGAGGTGGACCTGAGGCAGTGATGGTAGGTCTGGGGAGTGGCTGAAAATACAGATTAACATGAACAGTGAGAATTGACTTCACAGAAGCCATAATAAATCAGTTTCTGTCAGACTCATATCAAAACCTTATCATTGAGTGGCAAGTGAATTACTGTACTTCAATTGTATAGCTGCATCTAGTGGCAGGCTTTAAGTCAGAATCCAACACTTATTTTAGCGTTATTTTATTTACCACTTCAGTCCTCACCTCCCTTATTTAATAGTGAGTTGTTTGGTTAATTCATTATATATTACAAGTTAATAACAAATAAAGTGCACAATAAATGCCATGCACTTGAATCATCCTGAAACCATCACCTCCTGGTCCATGGAAAAATTGTCTTAAGAGGAAAAAAGAAAAATTGTCTTCCACAAAACCAGTCCCTGATGCGAAAAATGTTGGGGAATGCTGTTCTATATCATACTGTGGGGCAGATACATGTCATTATCCATTTATGCAAAGGCCAAGTGTGATCCCAGGATGAGGTAGGAGGAGCACTTGAGCCAGGACTTCAAGACCAGCATGGGTAACATAGCGAGACCTCCTCTTCACAAAAATAAAAAAAAGCTGGGCATAGTGACACACACCTGCAGTCCCAGCTACTCAGGAGGCTGAGGTGGGAGGATCATCTGAGCCAAGGTGTTGAGGCTGGGGTGAACCATGATTGTGCCACTGCACTCCAGCCTGGGTGACAGAGTGAGACCCTGACTAAGAAAAAAAATAATAGAGTGAACCCTAATAT
>NW_007154307.1:0-715 GCF_000164805.1 Carlito syrichta | reverse complement strand
AGAGCTAGAATAATGAGATTGATCCCTCGAGCCAGGCCTCAAACTTTCATCAAAAACGAAACAGAATCCCTGGTATGGTGGCCCATGCCTGGAATGTCAGAGCTCTGTGAGGTCGTGTTGGGAGGATGTCTGGAGCTCAGGAGAAAAGGCCAGCCCTGTGCAATGCAAGGAGACCCCCATCTCTGCACCAATCCAAACAGGGTTCTGGGGTCGAGGTGCCCATTTTCTGGTCATTCCTCAGGCTCAGGTGGGAGGATCACCAGAGAACAAGATTTCGAGAATGATGGCAGTGAACGATGATCATGTCCTTGGGCCCCAGCCTAGGCCACAGAGCCAGAGCCTGTCTCCAAAAACATCAGAATCATACACATATTCTCAACTGCGTGTGGTGTGTTCACAGGGCAACTGTATTTAGAGCCAAGAAAAATGAGATTCGGGCAGAATAATTGTCCGGGTGAGGGATGTGTCCCTGCCCTTTCATGGTGGAAGGTCCTCATTTCTGAGTCTGAGGGTCAGCCTACCTGGGGCACATTTATCACCTCAGAGAAGAGAGCCAGCAGGACCTGGCCAGGGAGGCTTGGGTACTCCCACACCAAAGCCGGGGCAGTCATTGGGGGATTGGGGCCTGAAGGTCCTGAGATTGGGTGTTCTCACTATGTGGGGGGGTGGGGAGGGAAGGACTGAGGGCAGAAAGTTTGCAGGAGAATGGATTCTT
>NW_007154306.1:0-870 GCF_000164805.1 Carlito syrichta | reverse complement strand
CCTTCTTAGTGTTGTCTGATACTACTTGCCTTGTCAGTGTACTCTGATACTACTTGCCTTATTAGTGTCATCTGATTCTACTTGCCATCTTTGTGTTTCTGATACTACTTGCCTACTTTGTGTCATATGATACTACTTGCCTTCTTAGTGTTTTCTGAAACTACTTGCCTTTTAGTGTCATCTGATACTACTATCCTTCTTAGTGTCGTCTGATACTACTTGCCTGGTCAGTGTCCTCTGAAACTACTTGCCTTGTCAGTGCCGTCTGATACTACTTGCCTTATTAGTGTCGTCGGATACTACTTTCCTTAATTGTGTCGTCTGATACTACTTGCCTTATCAGTGTCTTTTGGTATTACTTAACTTATTATTGCCGTCTGATATTCCTTGCCTTAATAGTGTCATCTGATACTACTTGCTTTACTAGTTTCGTCTGATACTACTTGCGTTAGTAGTGTCATCAGATACTGCTTGCCTTATTAGTGTCGTATTATAATAATTATTGCCTTATTAATGTCGTATAATACTCCTTGACTTATTAATGTCGTGTGATACTACTTGCCTTATTAGTGTCGTCTGATAATACTTGCCTTATTAATGTCTTATGATACTGATCCTACTTTCCTTATTCGTTCCTTCTCATACTACTTGCCTTCTTAGTGCCGTCTGATACTACTTGCCTTCATAGTGCCATCTGATACTACTTGCCTTCTTAGTGCCTTCTGGTACTACTTGCCTTCTTACTGTCGTCTGAAACTGCCTGCCTTCTTACTGTCGTCTGATACTACTTGCCATCTTAGTGTCTTCTGATATTACTTGCCTTCTTATTGTCGACTGATACTACTTGCCATCTTAGTGTCGTCAGATACT
>NW_007154305.1:0-576 GCF_000164805.1 Carlito syrichta | reverse complement strand
TAAAGTCATAATCTGAGAAAAGGAAACTTAGAAGCTCAAACAAAACTTAAAAGTTTTCTATGAATGCTTATTACTGTTTAAATCTTTTTGATGGAAATTGTATCATCTTAAATGTATGTTTTATCCAAACAAGTCTATTCTAAAAATCAAATAGTAGCTGTCACACTCTTGGATAATGGGCTGCACGGTTACCATGACAATGACCTCGGGCTGAAGCAAACAGAGTTCCGGCATGTAACAAAACTAGAAAAACGTCCTGCCTGGCTAGGGGCAGGGCAATAAAACTATTATGATAATTTAGTTTCTAATCTTAATCCTAGGAGAAACTGCCTTTGGGAACAAGAGCTGACTAACCAGTCTACAAGGAAATAGAAGTAAAAAAATATCTAGAAAGAAGTACAACTTAGAAGGGACAAGGTCATATAAAATAATTCTTACTGTGCAACTTTCCATCAGATGTATAGAGATTTACTTATAAATTTTACTGCCTTGTATGCTCATTGGTCACTAATCACATGCCAATATCATAGGTATAACTGATATCCTATGTCAGAGGCGATCTTCCAGTTGGGCCTT
>NW_007154304.1:0-694 GCF_000164805.1 Carlito syrichta | reverse complement strand
TTGATACTAGAGGGATGGTGGGGATGGGGAAAGTTCTCTCTGGATTCAGACCCCAGATCTCATGTCCAGATCAGAAAGGGAAATGGCTCCTGTCAGGCACAGACCCTGGCATCACATGCCCCTGTGAACCCATTTCACATGTGCACAAACCCATGTTCTGTAACTGTACTGAGAGAGGTGTGCTCATGACTTCTGTTATGTTCTCACATGCCAGGCACGGTGTCATGGTCTCTGTGCATTTTCCCTGTTCTCATGGCAGCCCTGAGACAGGAAGCATTTGTGAGCAATTTTTGAAATGTGACACACCTGCACAGAGGGCAATGCCATGTATGACCCCTTAGGTACAGGGACAGCCAGAATGCCAGCCCCCTGAAGGCTCTACCAACTCCCTCCCAGTTCGAGGTGGGCTTGTGATTTATCCCAGTTCACCGCTAGGGACATGGAAGGTCAGACCCCAGAGCCTGTGGGAGGCAGAACAGGCATCAGAGGACACATGGCCTAGGGCCCTGCCACACATTGGCAGGAGGACCTGGGACTGCCTAGTACCTGGGCTTGATTTGCACCCATGGGTTGTATCCATCCTGAGAACTTAAATGGTGGGCAGTGCTGTATGGAAACAGCCCTGGGCCATGGTCATCCTGGGATGCACAGAGCCATGTTCCACCCCCTGTGTTCACTGTGTGCTTTTGGGCAA
>NW_007154303.1:0-3694 GCF_000164805.1 Carlito syrichta | reverse complement strand
CCATCTGCCCAGGGGTGGCACACCTCTTGAAACTGGCCATCGTAGGCTGGCTTCAAGCCTGGTGCTGAGTGTGCAGTGAGCTTGCATCCAGTTTCCATCACCGTGACCTTTCTCCTCCCTCTGCTTGCCCTGTGTGTACTTGGGCTCTCGTTGGCTGCCCAGTGAAGAGAGGAGAGTCCCTCTGGCCGTCTTAGCCATCTGGTGTTGGTGAAGGGGAGGGACGAGGGCATTGGGGATCACGGAGCATCCCTATAATGGCCAGATGGTGAGGGCCATGCAGGGAAGCAGACCCAGCCCTGTGCCTCTTGTCTGGGAAGCCTGATTCTTGCCTCTCTGCCTGTGTGACCCCTTCCTTGCAGAGTGGTCTTCACCATGATATTGGGGACACTCCTGTCCCCACAAAGTCACTGGTTCTTTGTGCAGAGATGTTGGGCACCTGTCGGGGTGACTGATGGGTGGCATGTCCCCTCCAGGCCTGGAACCATGATTCCCTTCAAGAGGAATGCCTTCCTAGGGGTTTCTGGAACCGTCTGAAGACCGCTTCTCTTCACTTTGTTCAAGAGAAACAAAACTCCTGGAGGCTGAGGCCAGAAATCCCACAAGTGTGAGCTCTTGACCACAAAGCAGACATTGTTCCCGCATGAAGTTCCCTGTGGGGATGACTCCTGTGTGTAGCCAGAGATACGAGATCGTTCCTGGAACCCTGCCTGGAGCGGCTAGGAGGTAACTGCTTTCGAGTGTGTCCCTTGGGGCCCTGTGCCTGCCTGCTAGGAACCAAGCTGGAGATGCTTCTGGGGTGTCCCTCTCACACCTCCACTGTGGCCGTCCATACCACTGTGTTCCAGATCTGCTCCTCCTTGCTGAGTGGCTGCTGTTTCCAAAGTGTGACCCTGGTGGGATTGGAGCTCTGAGTCTCTGCGTATGGGCCTCTCCTGGTCTCAGAACACTGCGAGGCACTCTGACCTGGTGATGTCTCAGCAGGGGAGGTGGGGTGGGGATTGTCAGTGGCAGGGGGTGATGGGCAGGTTCTGGGGGGCACAGGGAGAGCATCTCTCTGTGGTCTCAGATGCACAGTGCAGTGTATGCTGGCACTGGACATCCAGCCGGTCTTAGGAAACAGAGGCGTGAGCCAAAGTCAGTGAGACACGTGGGGAGTCCTGTTGTTTGTATTTCTGGAGGAGGTGAACAAGCAAGAGGCAATGATGCTGACCCTGTGGTTTGTGGTTTTTTGTCTGTGTTGGCTCAGGGTCTATATGCTGGTCCAGTCTGCCCTTGGGGCTCTCCTTTGCTGTCTGGCCTTGGCCTCTGTGTCCCCTCCATGTCTGGCCTCAGCCCATGTGCCCCTCCATGTCTGACCTTGGTTTCAAGTCCCCTTCATGCCCGGCCTTGGCCTCCTTGTCCCCTCCATCTGCCCTCCCTAAGAAGCGGCACTGGGCAGTCCAAGTGTGGACCCCATAGCCCATCCGAATGAGTTGATGAAGATGCAGGGCCTAGCCCACTTCCTGGGAGATGCTTTGGGAAAATGAGTGTCCCCTTTTGTGTTTTAATAGAAGCTTCCCTTCATGAAATGAAAGCATCTTCAGGTGGGATATCTCACTCAGGAGAAAGTGTTTTGGCTGCTGGCATGACCCCGCAGAGACAATATATTGCATTCATCCATCTTCTCTCTGTCTCTCTGTCTCTGTTTCTGTCTCTCTTTGTCTCTGTCTCTGTCTCTGTGTTTTTCTCTGTCTCTCTTACTCTGGTATCTGTCTCAGTCTCTAATTGCCTCTTTCTCTCTCTATCTCTGTCTTTCTGTCCCTCTCCCTATCTCTGTCTCTATCTGTCTCTGTCCCTCTCTCTCTTTGTCTCCTGTCTTTCTCTGTAACTGTCTCTCTCTGTCCCTGTCTCTGTCACTGTCTCTCCCTGTCTAGCTCTCTGTCTCTACTGTTCTCTCTTTGACTCTATCTCTCTTTGTCTCTGTCACTGTCTGTCTCTGTCTTTCTCTCTGTCTCTGTTCCTCCCTCTCTGTCCCTCTCGGTCTCTGTTGCTCTCTGTTTCTGTAACTGTCTCTATCTCTCCTTGTCTCTTTCTCTCTGTCTCTCTCTGTGTCTATCTCTCTCTGTCTCTCTGTCCCTGTCTCTCTGTCACTCTCTCTTCATCTAGCTCTCTATCTCTGTCCTCTCTCTGTCTCTCTGTCCCCCTCTCTCTTTGTCTCTCTGTCTCTCTGCATAACTGACTCTATCTCCCTGTTTCTTTCTGTGTGTGTCTCTGTCTCTGTTGCTGTCTCTCTCTGTGTACCTCTGTCTTTGCCCTTCTCTTTCTTTGTCTCTCTGTCTTTATCTTTCTGTCTATGTTTCTCTGTCTTTGTCATTCTCTGTCTCTTTCTCTCTGTCTCTGTCCCTACCTTTGTGTCCCTCTCTATGTCTCTCTGTCTCTGTCTCTCTTTGTCTTACACACACACACACACACACACAGACACATACATTCAACCCCACCCGGTCCCTGACTCTCAGCCTTGCCAGGAGGCTCTGCTGTGCCTTCCCCCAGCCCCACCCCCACTGACAGAGACACCCCCATTCCAGCACCTGCTTCCCGATGGCCTCTCAGATCAGCTCAATTCTCAAATGACCTCAGTCCTCTGGTCTGCCAAACCCGAGTGCAGAGGCTTTCCCCTCCTCCTCCCTTGGGCTATCACCCTTATTTTCTGCTCATCGAGGGCACGTGGTTGTCATGATCATTACCTGTGTTGGAGCTTTCCTATGCTTTCTGATGCTAGGACGCCCCCCCATCTTGCAGCCTCTGTGCCCACCTTTTCCTTCTCACCTTTTCCCTGAGTCATGCCTCCACTGCCGCCCCCCACCACACCCTGCATTCTGCAAAAACCATGTGGCAGCCCCTGTCATGACAGAGAGTTCTGGAAGGCGAGTACAGACATGACTGGTCTCCATCACAAGAGCCCTGTGAGTGCCATGCTGTGTGCATATCTGATTTGTACCCTCAGCCTTGTGAGGTGAGAGGGTGCATCTTCCTTGAGGAGTCAGTGGAGCCCACGCTTCTGGGAATGTGAAAGCTTGCATGGCTATGGTCATGAGTGGCAGCCACTTAATCCCACACCAAGGAAGGTTGTACTTGGCTCCCTGGGCTGGGTTTTTCCAGGTAGGAGGTGGGCTCTGGGAATGTTCGCCCTTTGCTGTGTTCCTGCACACCATCAGGACAGTGGGTGAGTGGGCATCAGGCAGGCTCTGGGCTGTGGCAGAGGGCTGGCTTGGCCATGCCTGTATCCCTGTGGCCTCTCGGGTGCTCCCAGGCCCCAGCGGCTGCCAACAGCTCATCTCACCTCCAGCAAGACTCCTTTTACTGGAACTCTTTTCCTGCCTGCCTCCTCACCAGAGACTGGTCCCTGGTCACGGGTTCTTGCGGTGGTTGGGATAACACAGTTTAAAATGTAAGGCTGCATCTTTGTGGTTTCTCACCATAGGACACAAACACGTTTTTGTTTTCTTTCAAAAATGGAGATGCGACTTATATCCCTACAGTTCACCCTTGGAAAGTGCACAGGCCGGTGGACTTCAGTGAATTCACAGCCATGTGCACCCTCACCACTGTCAATCTTAGAGTGTTGTTGGCATCTGAGGAGGAAACCCCATTCCCATCAGCAGTCCCTCCTGCTTCTCACCCCAGTCCCTGGCAGCCATGGAGCTCTCTGTCTCTG
>NW_007154302.1:0-772 GCF_000164805.1 Carlito syrichta | reverse complement strand
CCTGTATTGGTGATATTCACTGCCAATTCAAATACCTGTGGCAATCGGTATGTCCTCATTGGAAAATAAGTATCTGTTTTGGGCTGTTTTTTATTCAAGTGACTATCCTTTTCTTTCTTTAACATCTCATCAAGTGTATGGTTTGCAGATGTTTTTTCTTGTCCTGTAAGCCTTCTTCCTTTTCCCTTCACTCTGCAGAAGCTTTTCAGTTTGATGTCTGCAACTTGTTTATATTTTTTTAATCATAAAGAAATTATTACTAAGACCAATATCAATATCAAGGATGTTTTCCAAATCCTTTTTATGGTTACATTTTATCAACATGTTCTCTGTCACCCAGGCAGTAGTGTGGTGATTCAAGTAAGGGTTTGTACATTTCATATAAAAATTTCTCAAACTTTATTGTAATTTGCAGCTCCACAAATTATTTTTGTACCCTTAATTGAGTCATTTATCCTGATTCTTTCTACACTTTGGCATACTTTGTTTGAATTGGGGTATTGGAAATTCAAAGATAAACATGTAATAATGTTTATGATGTTGCTTTGTCTAGATTAATATAACAATAATCGCTAAGTTAGAGATTCTAGAAGACTCATACCTGTTCTTAGGATGTGTCTCCTCTGTGTGTTGGAACAGAAACAGTCTTTGTATAAACCCTCAAAGGACAGAAATGTGGACTCATATTCCACTCTTCTGTTATTCCCTGAGGAAGAATTGAAGAGTGAGAAGATGCCATCTGACTGCATGATGCTGCATTGTAAAGGAAGAG
>NW_007154301.1:0-809 GCF_000164805.1 Carlito syrichta | reverse complement strand
GCAATAAAGTCAGCTGGCTTGCCAGCTGGCAAGTTAGTTAAGTCAGCTAGTTTAATCAGCTGGCTATCCAACTGGCTAGATAGTTAACTCAGCTCGTTTAGCCAGTTGTCTAGGCAGCTGGCTAGCTAGTAAAATGCTAGTTACATCAAACGTGTTCAGCTGGCTCGCTAGTTATTTCAGCTAGTTAATTCATTTGGCTAGCTAGGTAGCTAGTTAGTTAATTCAGTTAGATATGTCAGGCATCTAGCTAGTTAAGTCAGCTAGTTAAGTCAGCTAGGTATATGATAGCTAGCTAGGGAGCTAGCTAGTTAAAGCAACTAGTTAAGTCAGCAGACTAGGTAGATAGCTAGCTAGTTAAGTCAGCTATTTAGATAAGATGACTAGCTAGTTGTCACATTGTTAAGTCAGCTTGCTGGCCAGCAGGGGAGCTAGGTAGTTAAGTACGTTGGCAATCCAGTGGGCTATGTATGTAGGTAGCTAGTTGTCAGCTGGCAGGCAATTAGGTGTTCAGTTATGTTAGCTAGTTAAGTCAGCTTGCTATCCAGCTGTCTGTTACGTAACTATCTAGTTAAATCTGCTGGCTAGCCAGCTAGCTACTTTGTTAACTCAGCTAGTTTAGTCAGCTGTCTTTCCTGATGGCTAGTTGCATAGCTAGGCAATTAAGTCAGCTGGCTAACCAGCTGGCTAGCTAGTTAAGTCAGCTTATTAAGTCAGGCTGCTAAGGAGCTTGCCAGCTAGGTACCTAGCTTGTTATGTCAACTGTACAGCCATCTGACTAGATAGTTAAGTTACCTAGATAAGTCAGCTGA
>NW_007154300.1:0-867 GCF_000164805.1 Carlito syrichta | reverse complement strand
TAGCCAGCTGTATAACTAGTTAAGTCAGCTAGTTTAGTCACCTGGCTGGTCAACTGCCTAACTCGTTTATCAAGTAGTTAATTCAGCCTGCTTACCAGCTTCCTAGCTACTTTAGTCACCTCGTTAAGTCAGTGGCTAACCTGCTTACTTGTTAGTCAAAAAGCTAGTCAATTCAGATGGCTAGACATCTGACTAGCTAGATATTACAGCTAGTTAAGTCAGCTGGCTATCTAGGTAGCTAGCTAGTTAAGTCAGATATTTATGTCAGCTGGCTAGCTTCTTAAGTCAGCTAGTTAAGTAGGCTGGCTAGCTAGCTCCATAGCTAGGTAGCTAGCTAGTTATTTCAGGTTGTTTAGTCAGCTGGCTATTTAGAAAACTAGCAAGTTAAGTCAGCTTGCTAAATGAGCTGGTTAGCTAGTTAATCAGCTTGTTAAGTCAACTGGCTAGCCAGCTTCCTAGCTGGGTAGCTAGTTAGTTAAGTCAGCTGGCTAGCCAGCTGGTTAGCTAGGTAGCTAGGTTGTTAAGTCAGCTGTCAAGCCAGGGGGATACATAGGTAGCTAGCTATTTAAGTCAGCAGGCTAGCCACCTGGCTAGCTAAGGATATCAGTTAGTTAAGTAAGCTGGCTAGCCAGCTGACTAAGTAGTTAAATCAGGTAGTTGAGTCAGGTGCCTAGTCAGCTGGCTAGCTGGTTAAATCAGCTAGTTAATTCAAGTGGCTAGCCAACTGGCTATCTAGGTAGGTACATAGTTAACTCAGCTGTCTAGCCTGCTGGCTAGCGGGTTAAGTCAGCAATTTA
Organism: Carlito syrichta; assembly: GCF_000164805.1. Taxonomy (NCBI): domain Eukaryota; kingdom Metazoa; phylum Chordata; class Mammalia; order Primates; family Tarsiidae; genus Carlito; species Carlito syrichta. The sequence goes on along the minus strand of NW_007154300.1, from coordinate 70 downwards.
TGTCAGCTGGCTAGCCACCTTGCAAGGTAGGTAGTTAGCTAATTAATTCAGCTGACTAGCTGGCTGGCTA
>NW_007154299.1:0-813 GCF_000164805.1 Carlito syrichta | reverse complement strand
TTAAATAAGTGAGTTAAGTCAGCTGGTGAGTCAGCTGCCTAGCTGGGTAGCTAGCTAGTTAAATCAGCTGACTAGGGTTAACTAGTTAGTTAAATGACGTATTAAGTCAGCTCAATAGCCATCTGGTTAGCTAAATAGTTAAGTAATTAAGTCAGCTGTGAATCCAGCAGGCTATGTAAGTAGCTAGCCTGTTAAATCAGCTGGCTATCCAGCTGTTTAGCAAGGTTCCTAGGCAGTTTGGTCAGCCAGCTAGTCATCTGGCTAGCTAGTTAAATAACGTAGTTAAGACTGCTGGCTAGAAAGCTGGCTATTTAGGTAGCTTGATAGTTAAGTCAACTGTCTATTGCGCTGGCTATCTGGTTCAGTCACTTATTTATGTCAGCTGGCTAGCCACCTGGCTAGCCACCTGGCTAGCTAGGTAGCTGGCTACTTATTTCAGCTGGCTAGAGAGCTGGCTAGTTAGTTAAGTTAACTTGTTAAGTCAGCTTGCTAGCCAGCTAGCTAGTTATATATCAAGCTGTTTAATTCAGTTGTCTAGCAAGCAGACCAGCTTTTTAAGTCAGCTAGTTAAGTCAGCTGATTAGAAGGTGCCTATCTAGGTAGCGAACTAGTTAAGTCAGTTGGGTAGCCAGCAGTCTAGCTAATTAAGTCAGCTAGTTAAGTCATCTGGCCAGCTAGTTAGCTAGCTAGGTAGAGGACTAGTTAAGTTAGTTGTCTAGCCAACTGGCTAAGTAGTTACATCAGCTAGTTGACTCAGCTGGCCACCCAGCTGAGTGGCTTATCTAAGTGACTTATCTAAGTTGAGTGGCTTAT
>NW_007154298.1:0-789 GCF_000164805.1 Carlito syrichta | reverse complement strand
CATCAGCTAGTTGACTCAGCTGGCCACCCAGCTGAGTGGCTATCTAAGTGACTTATCTAAGTTGAGTGGCTTATCTAAGTGACTTATCTAAGTGACTTATCTAAGTGACTTATCTAAGAGACTTATCTAAGTCAATTAGATAAGTCAGCTGGCTAGACAGCTGTCTAGCTGGGTAGCAAGCTAGTTAAGTCAGTTGGATTTCCAACTGGCTAGCTAGTTAAGTCAGGTAATTAATTCAGCTGGCTTCCCAGCTGGCTTACTAGGAGCTAGCTAGTTTAGTCAGATGGCTAGCCTGCTGCTTAACTGGCTAAGTCAGTTAGTTTATTCAGCTGGCCAGCCAGCTGACTAGCTAGCTAAGTCAGTTAGTTAAGTTACCTGGCTAGCCTGAGAGCTATATAGTTAAGTCAGCTAGCTAAGTCTGCTGGCTAGCTAGTTAAGTCAGTTAGGTTAATCACCTGGTTAGCCAGCTGCCTATCATGGTATCTATCTAGTTAAGTCAGTTTGCTAGCCATCTGGCTAGCTAGTTAGGTTGCCTAGTTAAGTCAGTTGGCTAGCCAGCTCGCTAGTTAGCTAAAAAGCTAGTTTACTCAGATGGCTAGACAGCTGAGTAGCTAGTTATTCCAGCTAGTTAAGTCATCTGGCTAGCAAGGTAGCTAGTTAAGTCAGCTAGTAATATCAGCTAGCTAGATAGTTAAATCAGCTACTTAAGTCAGCTAGCTAGCTAGGAAGGTAGCTAGCTATTTATTTCAGCTAGTAAAGTCATCTCACTATCTAGGTAGCTAGATAGTT
>NW_007154297.1:0-311 GCF_000164805.1 Carlito syrichta | reverse complement strand
TTAAAAAGCTAGTTTACTCAGATGGCTAGACAGCTGAGTAGCTAGTTATTCCAGCTAGTTGTCATCTGGCTAGCAAGGTAGCTAGTTAAGTCAGCTAGTAATATCAGCTAGCTAGATAGTTAAGTCAGCTACTTAAGTCAGCTAGCTAGCTAGGAAGGTAGCTAGCTATTTATTTCAGCTAGTAAAGTCATCTCACTATCTAGGTAGCTAGATAGTTTCGTCAGCTAGTTAAGTCAGCTGGTTAGTCAGCTGCCTAGCTGTGTAGCCAACTAGTTTAGTCAGCTGGCTAGCCAGCTGGCTAGCTAGTTAAA
>NW_007154296.1:0-790 GCF_000164805.1 Carlito syrichta | reverse complement strand
TTACTCAACCGACTAGTTAGGCCAGCTAACAAGTCGGCCTATTAATCGGATGAATACTTAGTTTAGCAAACCAGCAAGCCAACTAGTTAACCAAGCTAACTAGTGGACCAACTCGTCAGTCAACTATTTGACCCAGCTTACTAGTCAGCTGAGTAATCGGCCAACATGTTACACCAGCTAACAAGTCGGCTGCATTCAGTCAACATGTTAAACCAGCTAACTAGTCGACTGACTCATCACCCAACAAGTTAAGTCATCTAACTTACTCATTAACCAACTAGTTTAGTCAGCTAATATGCTCATTTACCAACTAGTTACAACAGTTAGCTAACATGTTTACCAACTCACTAAATTAGCTAGCTATCTCGTTAGCCAACTAGTTAAGTCAGCTAATTAAATATGCTAGCTAAACAGCTAGTTAGTTGTCAGCTAGCTAAGTCAGCTAGCTCACTAATTAGCTATTTAAGACACTTACTTAAGCCTTCTACCTAAGTAATTAGATAATTAGTTGTCATCTAGTTATTCAACTAGTTAAATAGCTAACTTTTCAATTCAAGTAGTTAAGGCAGCTAGCTCTATCGTTGAGTCAGTCAGTTAAGTCAGCTAGCTAAGTAGTTAAGTCAAGTAGGTAAGTCAGCTAGTAAATGAGCTTTCTAACATAGTCATCTGGTTAAGACAGCTAGCTTGCTAGTTAGCTAACAGGTTAAGTCAGCAGGTTGAGTTAGGTAGTAAGCTAGTTAACTGAACGATTAAGTCAACTGATTAAGTCAGCTAGTTAGCTAGTTAGCAA
>NW_007154295.1:0-3296 GCF_000164805.1 Carlito syrichta | reverse complement strand
TGGCCGGCCAGCTTGTTAAGTCAGTTCACTGGTAGTCTTAATCTCCGGGAGACTAGTTAAGTCTTCTGAGCTGTTGGCTCACTCGCCACCTGACTAAATTCAGCTTACCAGTCAGCGTACTAGCCAGCCGATTAGTTAAATCAACTGACCAATTGACTCACTCACTGACCGACTATTTAAATTGGGTGAGAAGTAGGCTCACTCGCCAGCCAACTAGTTAAGTCAGCTCACATGTCGACTCATTTGTAGGCTGACGAGTTAATTCAGCCCACTAACCGGCCAACTTATTGAGTACGCAAACCAATCAGCTGACTAATCAGCCACCTTTTCAACTGATAAGTTAGCTCAGCTAACTACTCAACCGACTAGTTAGGCCAGCTAACAAGTCGGCCTATTAATCGGATGAATACTTAGTTTAGCAAACCATCAAGCCAACTAGTTAACCGAGCTAACTAGTGGACCAACTCGTCAGTCAACTATTTGACTCAGCTTACTAGTTGGCTGAGTAATCGGCCAACATGTTACACCAGCGAACAAGTCGGCTGCATTCAGTCAACATGTTAAACCAGCTAACTAGTCGACTGACTCATCACCCAACAAGTTGTCATCTAACTTACTCGTTAACTAACTAGTTTAGTCAGCTAATATACTCGGCACCCGCCAGTTACAACAGTTAGCTAACATGTTTACCAACTCACTAAATTAGCTAGCTATCTCGTTAGCCAACTAGTTAAGTCAGCTAATTAAATATGCTGGGTGGTATTGCTAGTTAAAGTCAGCAAGCTAAGTCAGCTAGCTCACTAATTAGCTATTTAAGACAGTTACTTAAGCCTTCTACCTAAGTAATTAGATAATTAATTGTCATCTAGTTATTCAGCTAGTTAAATAGTTAGCTAACTTTTCATTCAAGTAGTTAAGGCAGCTAGCTCTATCATTAAGTCAGCCAGTTAAGTCAGCTAGCTAAGTAGTTAAGTCAAGTAGGTAACTCAGCTGGTAAATGAGCTTTCTAACATAGTCAGCTGGTTAAGACAGCTAGCTTGCTAGTTAGCTAACAGGTTAAGTCAGCAGGTTGAGTTAGGTAGTAAGCTAGTTAACTGAAGGAATAAATCAACTGGTTAAGTCAGCTAGTTAGCTAGTTAGCAAACGGGTTGAGTCAGCTGGTTGAGCAGACTAGCTAGCTAGTTAGCTAACGAGTTAATTTAGCTGGATAAGTCAGATAACTAGTTAGTTAGCTAAGGACTTAAGTTACCTGGTTGAGTCAGCTAGCTAGCTTGTTAGCTAACGAGTAAAGCCAGATAAATAAGAAAACTAGCTAGCACATTAGATAACGAGTAAGCTAACTGCCTAGCTAGCTGGTTAAGGCAGCTGGCTAGCCAACTGGCTAGGTAGTTAATTCACCTAGTTAAGTCAGCTCACTGGCCAGCAAGTTAGCTAAGTAGTTAGGTAGTTAAGTCAGCTGGCAAGCTAGCAGGCTATGTAGGTAGGTAGCTAGTTCTGTAAGCTGGCTAGCCATCTGGTGTCTAGCTATGTCAGCTAGTTAAGTCAACTGGCTATCCAGCTGTCTAGCTAGGTAGCTAGCTAGTTAAATCTGCTGGCTAGCCAGCTGGCTACTTCATTAAGTCAGCTAATTAAATCAGCTGGCTAGTCTGCTGGCTAGCTTGGTAGCAAGGCAATTAAGTCAGCAGGCTAGCCAGCTGGCTAGCTAGTTAAGTCAGCTTGTTAGCCAGCTTGCTAGCTGGTAGCTAACTAGTTATGTCAGCTGCAAAGCCAGCTGGATATATAGTTAAGTCATTTAGTTAAGTCAGTTGACTAGCCTGCAGGCTAGCTAAGTAGCTTGCTATTTATTCAGCTGGCTAGAGAGCTGACTAGCTAGATATGTCAACTAGTTAATTCAGCTAGGTATTCAGATGGCTAGCTATGTTGCAAGCTAGTTAATTAAACTGTCTAGAAAGCAGGCGAGCAATTTAAGACAGCTAGTTAAGTCAGTTTTCTAATCAGCTGACTAGGGAGAGACCTATTTAAGTCTATCACTAGCCAGTTGGCTAGCTAATTTAGTCAGCTGCCTATCCAGGTGGCTAGAGTGGTAGAGAACTAGTTAAGTGGACTGGCTAGCACGCTGGATTACTATTTAATTTGGCTGTTTATTCACTTGTCTGGCCAGCTTCCTAGCTCATTATTCAACTAGTTAAGTCAGCTGGCTAACCAGCTGGCTAGCTAGATAAGTCACCTCATTAAGTCAGTTGGCTAGCCAGCGCACTAGCTAGTTAAAAAGCTAGTTAAGTCAGATAGCTATACAGCTGGCTAGCTAGTTATTTCAGCTAGTTCATTCAGCTGGCAGGCTAGGAAGCTAGCTAGGTAAATCAGCTAGTTATGTCAGCTAGCTGACTAGTTACTCAGCTAGATAAGTATCTAGCTGGCTAGATAGCTAGCTAGGTATCTGGCTAGTTATTTCAGCTAGTGACGTCAGCTGGCTAGCTAAGTAGTTAGCTACTTAAGTCAGCTAATGAAGTCAGTTGACTAACTAGTTAAATCAGCTAGTTATGTAAGCTGGCTAGCCAGTTGGCTAGCTAGTTAGGTCACCCAGTTAAGTCAGGTGAATAGCCCACTGGATAGCTAGGTTGCTTGATATTTATTCAGCTGGCTAGACAGCTGGCTAGCTGCATATGTCGTGTAGTTAATTTAGCTGGATAGCCTGATGGCTAGCTATGTAGCAAGCTAGTTAATTCAACTGACTAGAAAGAAGGCCAGTTAGTAAAGACAGCTAGTTATGACAGGTACTGACCTATTTAAGTCAGTTCGCTAGCTGGTTGGCTAGCTAATTAAGTCTGCTAGTTGAGTCAGCTGGCTATCCATCTGGATTACTACTTAATTCAGCTAGTTTAGTCACCTGTCTGGCCAGCTACCTAGCTCATTAATCAACTAGGTAAGTCAGCTGCCTAACCAGTTGGCTAGCTAGTTAAGTCACCTTGTTAAGTCAATTGGCTAGCCCACTCGCTAGCTAGTTAAGAAGCTAGTTAAGTCATTTGGTTAGACAGCTGGCTAGCTAGTTACTTCAGCTAGTTAATTCAGCTGTCTAGCTAGGTAGTTAAGTCAGTTAGCTATGTCAGCTAGCTGGCTAGGTAATTCAGCTAGCTAGCTAGATATCTTGCTAGGTATGTAGCTAGCTATTTCAGCTAGTAAATTCAGCTGGTTAGCTAGGTAGCTAGCTAGCTGAGTCATCTAGTTAAATCAGCTGGCTAGCTAGTTAAGTCAGCTAGTTAAGTCAGCTGGCTAGTCAGCTGCCTATCTGGGTAGCT
>NW_007154294.1:0-1038 GCF_000164805.1 Carlito syrichta | reverse complement strand
TCGGGTAGCTAACTCACTAAGTCAGCTGGCTAGCCAGCTGGCTAGCTAGTTAGGTCATCTAGTTAAGTTAGCTCGCTATCCAGCTTGATATCTTGGTAGCTAGATAGTTAAGTCTACTGGTTATCATGAGGGATACATATGTAGTTAACCAGTTAAGTAAGATGGCTAGCTAACTAGTTAACTAGTGATGCCAGCTAGTTAAACCAGTTGTCTAGCCAGCTGGCTAACGAATTCAGTCACCTAGTTGAGTCAGCTGGCTAGCCAACTGGCTAGCTGGTTAATTTTGCTAGATAATTCAAGTGGCTATTCATCTAGCTAGCTAGGAAGCTAGCTAGTTAAGTCAGCTTGCTAGCCAGCCGGCTACCTGGTTATTTCAGCTAGTTAATTAGCTGGCTAGCCACCTGACTAGGTAGGTAGCTAACTAATTAAGTCAGTTGGCTAGACAGTTGGCTAGTTAGTTAAGTCAGTCAGATAAATAAGCTTTTTTACGACTGTCAAACTAGGTGGCTAGCTGGTTAAGCCAGCTGGCTAGCCAGATGGCTATCTAGTTAATTCAGCTAGTTAAGTCAGCTGGTTAGACAGCTTGCTAGCTTGGTGCCTGGCAAGTTAAGCCTGCTGGTTAGCAGTTAGTCAGGTAGGTGGCCAGCTAGTTAAACCAGCTTTCTAGCCAGCTGACCTGCAGAGTGCCTGGCTAGTTAAGTCAGCTGGCTATCTGACTCTCCAGCCAGCCAGCTGGCTATTTAAGCTGGATGGCTAGCCAGCTGGCCATCCCGCTACTTAGCTAGCTGGCTGCCTAGTCAGCTAGCCACCCAGGTAGTTAAGTACTTAAGCCAGCTGGCTAGTCATCTAACCCACCAGGTAGATAGCTAATTATGTCAGCTGGTTAGCCAGCTAGCCAGCCAACTACCTCTTCAGCTAGTGAAGTCAGTTAGCTATACAGCTAGATAGTTAAATCAGCTAGCTAGTCTGCTAGTTACTCAACTAGTTAGTTAAGTCAGCTAGCCAGCTAACTGGCCAGTTATCTAGCTAGTTAAGTCT
>NW_007154293.1:0-815 GCF_000164805.1 Carlito syrichta | reverse complement strand
GCCAATAGTAATGTCAACAGACCAGTCAGCTCACTCGCCAGCTGACTCATTGAGTCAGCTCAACTGTTGACTCACTTGCTGGCCGACTATTTAAGTCAGCTAATCGGTTGGCCAACTAGCTGCTCAACAAGTTAAGTCAGGTAACCAATCAGCCAACTAGTCAGCCAACTTGTCAGTTGACATATTAGCTCATCTAACTTGTAAGCCAACTAGTTAGACCCACTAACTAGTCGGCTAACTAGTCAGCTGACTACTTAGGTCAGCAAACCAGCAGACAACCTGTTAACCGAGCTAACTAGTGGACCAACTCGTCAGTCAACACGTTGATTCAGCTAACTAGTCGGCCGACTAGTTGTTCAACTTGTTAAACCAGCTAACAAGTCGGATGAGTAGTCAGCCAACGTGTTACAAGAGCTATGTTATCTGCCAACTCATCAGCTACAAAGTTAAGTCACCTAGCTAACTCATTAACCAACTGGTCAAGCCAGCTAGTTAACTCGTTTCCCAACAAGTTAAAACAGTTGGCTAACTCGTTAACCAATTCGTTAAGTCAGCTAGCTATCTCGTTATCAAAGTAAAGTCTGCTAGCTAAGTCAGCTAACTCACTAAATAGCTAACAATTTAAGTCAGCAACTTAAGTATGCTACCTAACAAGTTAGCTAATTATTCAGCTAGTTATTCAGCTAGTTATTCAGCTAGTTAAATAGTTAGCTAACTACTAAATTCACGTAGTTGTCAGCTAGCTTTCTAGTTAAGTCAACCAGGTTAAGTCAGCTAGCTAAATAGTTAAGTCAGCTAGCTAAGTCAGCTAGTTA
>NW_007154292.1:0-733 GCF_000164805.1 Carlito syrichta | reverse complement strand
AAAAAACATCAGAATCGAAACACAGATTCTCAACTGCACATGATGTGTTCACAGGGCGACTGACTTTAGAGACAGAAAAAATGGTAATAAGGGGAAAAAGTTTCCTTGGGTGAGGAATGCGTCCCTGACTTTTCTTGACAGAAGGTCCTTGTTGCTGAGTTGGAGGTCCAGGCTGCTTGGGGCACATTTCTCAACTTGGATAGGAGTGCAGGCAGGTATCCGGCCAGGGAGGGTTGGGAACTCCCACAACAAAGCAGGGGCAGTCATTTGGGGGTATTAGGGCTGGAAGGTGCCGAGCTTGGGGGACCCTAACATGTGGGGGGTCAGGGGTGAAAAACGGAGGGCAGAATGTTTACAGGATAATGTATTTCTCTCTTTCTTTCTTTTCTTTCTTTCTTTCTTTCTTTCTTTCTTTCTTTCTTTCTTTCTTTCTTTCGTTCTTTCTTTCTTTTTTTCCTTCCTTCCTTCCTTTCTTTTTCTTTCTTTCTTTCTTTTCCTTCTTTCTTCTTTCTTTCTTTCTTTCTTTCTTTCTTTCTTTCTTTCTTTCTTTCTTTCTTTCTTTCTTTCTTTCTTTCTTTCTTTCTTTCTTTCTTTCTTTCCTATCCTCACTAGGTTGCCCAGACTGCTCTCAAACCCCCAACTCGGGCCATCCTGTTGGCCTGGGCCTCCCAAACTGTTGCAATCACAGGTTTTCCATTTGGTCGACATCCTGATCTTCCTTCCTGGTCTGAAA
>NW_007154291.1:0-915 GCF_000164805.1 Carlito syrichta | reverse complement strand
GTATTCAGCAGAAGAATATCACTTTATTCTTAACAGGAACCAGGAGGTGCTACCCATCAGGGAGCATTTTAAGTTAATGTTTATAGAGGATATTTCCTGGTTGTTCAGAGAAGGTAAACTCAAACCCCATATGATATGAGAGAAGGCCTACCAATTCTCAGAGTAGAAGTCAGTATCATTTTTCTCCTCACATAGATCTTATCAAGGCCGGCTGTTTTCTAGGACGATTTCCTTGAGTCCCAAGAAGATCATGATCACCTGAAACTGTACTGAGGTCAGGGCACCCTCAGGGCTCCTGCGTTTATGCAGCATGTGGAGGATTCGATTCTCCTTCCTGCCAGCGCTAAGTTCTAGCATCCATCCCATTCAAGTTCTCTATTCCTACCAGAGTCACTGGAAGGCAGGACAACCCCAGTCTCTATGTTTTCTTGCCACTCTGTGATCAGCTTACCCTTTTCTGGAGGAAGTAGGGTATGGAGGCCCTTAGGGGTCGCCATTGACTTCTCATAAACTCAGCAATGCGTTTAAAACATGATGGTCGCAAGAGATCCAGCATCAGTGTGTTTTATGCCAGAAAGGGATTTCAGAATATCTATTTTGCCCTTCTGGTGAAAATAGAAATCTTTACGTATGGTATCTAAGTGTTTTCTGAAGGAAATTGTTAGTTGCCACTTAAGGGGGTGCATACAAGAATAAAACTAGGCATATGTCTAAGGGGTGGAGCATGTGCTAACTTTTGCTGTATTTGAAAACTTTGATCAAAAGGTGAGAGTTAAAAATTATCTCGATTTAAAAAGTTATTTCATTTAAGTTAGGCACATTTGAAAGCTGCTGGGTTTTGGGCAGCCAGAGAAGAGTGGGAAATCACTGTGTGAGGGATTTGGGCCCCAGGAAACAAGATCCACTGTGTACCTG
>NW_007154290.1:0-749 GCF_000164805.1 Carlito syrichta | reverse complement strand
GTGGGAAATCACTGTGTGAGGGATTTGGGCCCCAGGAAACAAGATCCACTGTGTACCTGCTTTAAAGAAAAAAATAAATTTATGCAGCTGTGAACAAAATCACTACAGTTTTCAAAATTGCCTCATTTTCTGAAGGATTCTATTTTTAAACCTTTTCCCTGAGTCTTCTGGCTCATCAGAACAAAACAAACATGGAGGCTCTTCCTTACTATACGTAAAAGTCAGGCATATGCTGGAAACGATTTTGCTGACAGGTCTGATGGAGTTAGAATGCTGACACTCAGATAATCCAACTGCTTCCTTAAGCCCGTGCACACATGTGGTTTGCTGTAAACACTGTAATATTACCTGTCTTCTTCTGCATGTCCATTAAAATATGCTCACTTGGACTTTAATGGTTATGTTGATTGCCTTTTGTATTCTCTATTACCTTAGCACTGCTCTAATTTCATTCAACGTATGACCTTCTGAAATCTTTATCTTTCTTGATTGCAACTTTTTTTTTGTAGCGCACAAATAGGAAGTTTACCTGGCTTTTCAGTCAATGAATGTGGTCCATCTACTACATGTGTTGAATGCTTGCTTTGTTTTAAAGGAGTGGTGACATAATTTGAAGTCAGAGTAACTTTGAAAATATTACTAACATACACAAACCCTGAAAGTTTGGGATTTCGTTTTTAATGTTATATTTCCATTGATATTTGAGAGGCCTGAGAAGTTAGAGCTTTTTAATTACACAAGTAATAGAA
>NW_007154289.1:0-883 GCF_000164805.1 Carlito syrichta | reverse complement strand
TAACCTACAGTCAACTGAGGAGGCTGTCTCTAAGGCAGAGGATAACAAGGATAGAGGATATTAAAATATTCTCAAAATTATCTAGTTTCCTGCTTCACTAGTGAGAGTTTTAATTTGAAAGTATCAGTATCTGAGTAATTTTCTGAAATTATTTAACCAGATAATTTCTAATTTTAAAGGGAGAGCAGGGGAGCTTATTCTTAAGATTCCTGTGTATCAACTAAATAATAAATAGACAAGAGGTTTTCAAGGAGTGTATTATAGCTCCCTTATTCCTTTATGATATACCAAATGGCTTATCTCAAGCTCCTGAAATATAGCTCACAAAATATAGCAAAAAAAAGTATCATCCTCTAGATAGTTGTCTAGCAAGTGGACAAGAGCCCTGTCCTGCAAGTCCAGTCTTCTTAAAGGATGCTAACAACTAAACTGCAGTGTTGACAAAGTGTACTGAAGGATAAAGTATAAGCAGAAAGGGAATTTGAATGATTCTTTGTAGTTGAGTTTTAACAACACCTTCCATGAAATTTTTAATGCAGTTTATACAAAATTCTTGTGCATTTTGTATACAATTTGCAGGCAGAATTAGGACAATAAAAAGAAAGGATAGCCCATCCTCAAAGGAGGAAATGTGTGTGAAAACCCAGTCAGAACTTTACAGAGTACACTAAGGCCATGATCGGGGGGTCTTTTTATTGAAGTGGAAGCTTATTTTACCAGAATAATGAAAAGTGCATATTAAAAGTTATAGAATACAATGTATAGTTTGCTTAATTCATCTTTAAGAAGCAACAACAAGTTGATATATTTGAGTAAGCAGGTGACATGGTGAAGGCAATGTCTGCAGATTATCTTGCAGCTATATGCAAATTTTGTCAGAATA
>NW_007154288.1:0-843 GCF_000164805.1 Carlito syrichta | reverse complement strand
CCATGTAGCAGGAATTCAGATGATCAGTCTAGTAAGAAATCTAGACACTCATGTGCAAAGTAGCAGATTTCTTTTCTAAAGAGGCTGAGATACTGTTACTTAGGGTTTCCTAAATAGTTTTCTACAGAGCACTAATTCTATCAGATATTTAATTTGAAAGTTTCCATGATTTTCTGTGTTTTAAAAATGTATTAGAAGCTCTGAAAATTCGTACAGGAAAGATTCTTATTAACCTTACTTAAACCAGAAGTCCCCCAGAATTATTTAGAGAAATCTTCCTCTAGTCCCTATCCTATCTATGAGCATTCTAACGACTGTGTGTTTCATGGGATAGACTTACTGCATTTATTGGTCAAGCCCACACAATCCTCTTTTTTTGGGCAGAGATAGCCAACTCGTTTTACATTTTCCAAGAATGTGTCCAAGAAATATTTGTCTAAGAAGACTGTTTCAGAAATCCAAGAATTTCACTGATTCAAGGATCACGCTTTATTATGGCTCCCAGGGTCAACCTGCTGATCCTTGTCTTCTGCCCTTGGTTTCTGGCTATCTGTGATGTAAGACTTTGCATCAGCCTGCTTGGCCTGCATGTCAAAGTTCTGCCATGCCCCTTGCTCCTGCTGAATTCAGAGGAAGTGCTCCTACCAGAGTGGTATTGTGGAAGCTTGGTGTGTTGTGATATAAAGCAGAAAGGTAAAATATTGATGCAATTATGCATAGATTTCAAGGTGCATTTACACATTTCAACAAGTTTGCAACTGTGATTTAATGATGAGAGTTAGAGCCCACAGCAAGAACTACTACCATCTGCATATGGTGGTTCCCACATATCCTTTGTTGTGG
>NW_007154287.1:0-1030 GCF_000164805.1 Carlito syrichta | reverse complement strand
GACCTCAGTGGCGTGTAAAATGGTGGCTATTTAACTGCAGTCTATCTGAAGCTAAAGATGACATATGAACAGTCTTGCAGCTTTTGAGGTTGCTTAATGAGGATTTGTCTTTCCTCCACAGATTCCCAATAATCGTCTTTACCCTCAATTAACTGCTCCCTGTGACTTCAATTCAAAACATATCCTGCCAATTGGAAAATAGTAAACTATCTTGAAATTACAAGGACTCATGAGAATTACAAGTAAATGTACAGACACCTTAATAATATTGGAATTGAAAATTAATATTTGTAATGCTATTTTTCAGCAGCTACAAAGTCTGTATCTTCTTGAGTGTGCACTAAAGGTGTCAATACATATATAAGCGGTTTGTCTGACATTTCAGCTTTTGCTATAGAGTTATTAAACAACAAAATATAGTTTAGTCCATCAAAATGACACAATAATATCTGAATAAACTTGAATAAGTGGTTAAACTCAAAAGAAAATATTAAATTGAACAAAATCAATATAAAATATTATTTCAAGAATAACAAGAAGTTGAGAGGACAACTGAAAACAGAAAGAGGAATGCAGTGAAAGGAGAAGGAGAGGAAGGGAGGAAAAAATAAATTTAGTTTGGTTCTATATCTTAATGTAATTGTGAATGTGCTCTAGCACATAAAGTTTGATAACTCCAGGTTTAATTAAATTATTATTTGTATATTTTGTTGACAGAGCATACACCAGAACATATTGTTTGCTTGGAATAAATTAAAAATTCTAAGATAAAAATTTGTATTAACACTAATAATAAAAGGGTATTTTCATAAAATTTTCCATTCTGATTATATTTCTTAAAATTCAGCTGACATCCAGATTAAAAGTGAATGACCTGTATATTTTTCACAGTGAAAATTAGAATGAGGGGAAAGATTAGAAGAGGCTGCCTGCTTGTGCCAGTTTCCTGATTTTTATTCTGGTCAAATAAAACTATAGGGCATGCTACCAATTACAAAGAGGAAAAATTCTGAGAAATCAAAATATAAGC
>NW_007154286.1:0-794 GCF_000164805.1 Carlito syrichta | reverse complement strand
ATATTTTTCACAGTGAAAATTAGAATGAGGGGAAAGATGAGAAGAGGCTGCCTGCTTGTGCCAGTTTCCTGATTATTATTCTGGTCAAATAAAACTATAGGGCATGCTACCAATTACAAAGAAGAAAAATTCTGAGAAATCAAAATATAAGCATACAATAGGATGTCATTATTCACCATTATTCACCATATGCTATTAGTTATTTAGTTATTTCATCTTCCTTCTTAGCCAATGTGTTCCTCTAGTGGTCTCAAATGCCACTACCTTAGCTCCTACCTCTAGTAGATTGACCTACTGTGGAATTTCACAAATTTTCAAGAGATCTGATCATGGAGAGGACAAAAAAGGAAACCCTATTAAAAATAGCTAATGAAAAAGGACAAGCCTTCATATACAACATCCACACTCTATAGATCTATCTGGATCATTTTTAAAAAAGATTTTCAGCTCTGACTTTTTACATTTAACCTTTTCATATTAGTCTATATTACAAATGTTAAATACAATAAAAATGTGTGTGTGACAATGTTAACAAATTGAAAGATTAAAAAACATTTCAGAACAACAACTCTGAAAGCATCTTGAAGTTTTTTCTTGTGTCTGAAAATGGTCCACCCTGAAAACACTGGGTCTTCCACAGTGATAGAGGGATGCCTGGATGCAGGTGTATAAATCAGGGGGGCAACATGAGAGCCACAAACATTCTTTATTACATTAAATTCTCACTCTGAAAAGCAGTTGCCGCCCAATTTGTGAGTTCATAAAGAATCTTTGGAGCCTGACTATTGGTCTAT
>NW_007154285.1:0-756 GCF_000164805.1 Carlito syrichta | reverse complement strand
TGTTAACAAATTGAAAGATTAAAAAACATTTCAGAACAACAACTCTGAAAGCATCTTGAAGTTTTTTCTTGTGTCTGAAAATGGTCCACCCTGAAAACACTGGGTCTTCCACAGTGACAGAGGGATGCCTGGATGCAGGTGTATAAATCAGGGGGGCAACATGAGAGCCACAAACATTCTTTATTACATTAATTCTCACTCTGAAAAGCAGTTGCCGCCCAATTTGTGAGTTCATAAAGAGTCTTTGGAGCCTGACTATTGGTCTATTGTAACAAAAATATTTTCTTCTTTTACCTGAGGAAGAATAGTAACAAGAAGCAAGGGAAATGCTGGTTGCCTCTCAGATGGTCCCTGCCTTGAAGTCACAGACCATGACCAGCATAAATCATCTGAAATACTCTCTTAAGAGAATAGAGGGAGAACTGTCTGGAGGAGAAGAGATTACCTGTATGCACTTCAGACAAGACATGGAAGGATAAGACCAAATGCCACACAAGTCCAAAGCATTTCCCATTAATATGAAGGTATTCAATAAATGCTGTATGATTTCAGTGTAAAACAAGGCTTAGAATTTACTTCCTCATGGACAGAAACCATACTTTCCAATAGAAATTGTATTTCTCAAACAGGCAAGATTTGCTTGGCTAACCACTGAGGCCTTGTACTCACTTTCAACACAAAATAAATATATGCCCAATAGAACCCTCAGTATAGGCAAGGAAATCTAGGCACACTCATCAAGCCCCCGTATTTCCC
>NW_007154284.1:0-4856 GCF_000164805.1 Carlito syrichta | reverse complement strand
ATGGTAAGCTTTGTTTAGTAGGTCAGCAGGACTTTGTGCCACTCTGGGAAAAGGAACACTAAGATGCACACCATGTACCGTACGTATGAGTGGTTACTGATTTCACTTATAAGAAGATCTGCAAACATGTGTAGCACAGATTAGTGTTTGATACATCAAAACTCCAGTAATTCAGTGTAATGAGTCATACAATCATTGTGGTTAGCATTTTGAAAAACAATTTATGTTATTATAGAATGCATGACAATTCATTTAAAAGCACTGAGGAACTAGAACATCCACAGATATGGGGATCTCTCAGGGGTCCTGAAACTGATTCCCCCATAGATAATTTTTAATTTTTTTAACTATTTTTTTTTAATTTTAAAGATGAAGGGTATAATTCAGGGTTTGGTATGCAAATGTTCATTATGCAGGTACCCTTGTGGATGAGGTGTGCCTCCCCTGCCCCAGGAAGACTCCCACTACTGCCACTTTTACTTTCCTGCCTCTCTCCCAGCAGTTTCTTGCTATTGCCAATTCTTTTCTTATAGTGTTTTGATAAGTTCAAGGTCCACTTGTGAGTGAAAACATGTGATACTCAGTTAGTTCTTTGTTTCTGTGAAAGATCACTCAATATTCTGGACTCTAAGTCCATACAGGTGGCTGTGAAGTTCCTGATTTTGTTCTTCTTTATGACTGTGTAACATTCCGTGTATATGTACCATATTATTTTTAAATTCAGTCTTCTCTCGATGACCAATATGGTTGGTTCCTTGCTACTGTGAACAATGCTGAAATAAACATACATGTGCAGGTATCTTTTTTATAGAGTAATTTGAGTTCTTCTAGGTATATTTTTCAGTAAGGGGATTGTGAGGTCGTATGGAAGGTCGATTTTTAGATCTTTTAGGAATCACCACACTGTTTTCCACAGAGGCTGTACTAGTTTACACTCCCACCAACAGTGTAGAAGTGTTCACTTTTTGCCGCATCCTCTCCCGCATCTGTTGATTTTTGAGTTATTGATGATAGCCATCCTGACTAGAGTTAGGTGGTATCTCAGTGTAGTTTTAATTTGTATTTCTTTGATGACTAACGAGGCTGAGCATTTTATCATGTATCTGTTGGCTTCTTGTATGTCTTCATTTGAGAACTGTCTATTCATATCTTTTGCCCACTTTGTAATGGGGCTGTTTGTTTTCTTCTTTTCGGCATATTTAAGCTCCTTGTAGATCGTAGATGTTAGGCCCTTGTCAGACATAGAATTGGCAAATATTTTTTCCCAGTCTGTGGGCTGTATCCCCACTGTCTTGATGGTTTCTTTGGCTTTGCAGAAACTTGTCAGTTTGATGAGGTCCCACTTGTCTATTTTATCTCTTATGGCATGGATGCTTGAGTTTTTGAACAAGAATTCGTTGCCAGTTCCAATATCCATAAGGAAATCTCCTGCATTTTCTAAGGTTCTTTATTTTGAGGTTTTACATTTAGGTCTGTGATCCGTTTAGAGTTGATTTTTGTGTACAGTGATAGGTAGGGATCTTGTTTTAATCCTCTGCATGTGGTCAGCCAGTTTTCCCAGCAGCATTTATTGAATAGAATCTCCTCTCCCCTGTTGTTGGTGATGGAGGCTTTGTTGAAAATGAGTTGTTTGAGAAACTGAGGTTTTGTTTCTGGAATCTCTATCCTGTTCCATTGGTCTATGCTAGTTCTTGTACCAATACCAGGCTGTCTTGATTATTGTAGCTTTATAATAAAGTTTAAAGTCTAGGAGTGTGATACCTCTGTTTTTGTTTGTTTGTTTGTTTGTTTGCTGAGCATTGTTTTGGCAATTTGTGGTCATTTATGTTTCCTTATGAATTTCTGTATTATCATTTCCAGTGCTGAGAGAATGCTGCTGGTAATTTAATGAGTATTGCATTAAATCTTTAGGTTTCCTTTGTTAGGATGGACATATTAACAATGTTGATTCTTCCAATCCATGAGCATGAAATAATTTCCCACTTGTTTGTGTCATTTTTTTTTATCTCTTTGAGAAGTTTTAGTTTCTTATAGTTTTTGTTGTAACCGTCTTTCATATCTCTGGTTAGGAAGATGCCAAGATATTTGATTTTTTTCTGGCTATTGTGAATGGGATTGTGTTTTTTGTTTGAGTGTCTGTGTATTGTTGGTGTATAGAAATGCAACTGTTATTTGCACTTTGATTTTATACACTGAGACTATGCCAAAGTCCTTTATCAAGACAAGGAGGGTTTTGACAGATTCTCTTGTGTTTTCACAGTGTAGAATCATGTCGTCTGCGAAGGGGAATAACTTGACTTCCTCTTTTCCAATCTGGATACCCCTGATCTCCATCTTTTGATTGATTGCTCTAGCTAGGACTTCCAAAACTATGTTGAAAAGGAGAGGTGAGTGTGGACATCCTTGTCTTATTCTGATTTCAAGGGAAATGGTTCCAATTTCTGTCTGCTTAGCTGTATGCTGGCTGTGCATTTCTTGTAGATGGCTCTTACTATTTTGAGGTATGTTCCATCTATGCCTAGATGTTTGAGGGTTTTTGTCAAAAAGCGGTGCTGGATTTTATCAAAAACTTTTTCTGTTTCTAATGATATAATCATGTGGTTTTCATTTTTCTATCTGTTGATATATTTAATTATGTTTATGTTCTTGCAAATGTTGAACAAGCCCTGCATCCCAGGGATGAAGCCTATTTGGTCGTGGTGGATGATTTTTGAGATGTGTTGCTGAATCCGATTGGCTAGGATCTTGTTGATGATTTTAATATCTATGTTCATCAAGGAGATTGACCTGTAGTTCTCTTTCTTTGTTGGATATTTACCTGGTTTGTATATCAATGTGATGTATCTTCATAAAATAATTTGGGAAGAATTCTATCTTTCTCGATTGCCTGGAATACTTTCAGTAGGATTGGTATCAGTTCCTTCTTGTATGTTTTGTAGAATTCTGCTGGAAAGTTATCTGGTCCAGGGATTATTTGGAGATAGTTTTCTAATGATGTAGTCAATTTCCTGGATTGTTATTGCTCTATTTAGGATCTCAATTTCTTCTTGTTTCAATTGGAGAGTTTGTATGATGTCAGAAAGTCCTCCATTTCCTTTAGGTTTTCAAATATGTTTTCATATGAGTGTACATAGTAGTCTCTGATAATCTTTTGTATTTCTTCAGGGTCAGTTGTGACTTGACCTTTTGAATTTCTGATTGTGTTTATTTGGACTTTTTCTCTCTTTTTCTTCGTCATTCTAACTAGGGGACCATCAATCTTGTTTACCCTTTCAAAGAACAAGCTTTCTGTTTTGCTGATTTTTTGTGTTGTCTTTTTGTCTTCTACATCCCAAATTTGGGCTTTTATTTTGGTGATCTGTATTCTTCCGCTGAAGTTAGGATTTTGGTAGTCTTGCTTTTCTAGCTCCCTTAGGTGATTTGTTAGGCTATTATCTTGTGGTCTTTCCTTTTTCTTCATGTGTTTTTGTAGAGATATGAATTCCTCCCCAAGTAATTTTTCATGGCAACCGAGAGGTTGTGGTAAGATGTTTATTCATTTTCATTTGTTTCCAGGTATCTTTTAATCTCTATTTTGATTTCCATGTTGACCCAGGAGTTGCTAATCATCATACTGTTTAGCGTCCATGTCTTTGTGAGTTTTGGAGGAACTCGGTTTATGTCGATGTTTACTTTTGTTCCACTGTTGCCTGAGAAGTTGCATGGCAGAATTTCCATTTATAAAATCTGTTTATGCATGATTTATGGATGAGGATGTGGTTGATCTTAGAGTAAATTTCATATGGTGATGAATAGAATGTATATTATGTGGTCATTGGGTGCAATGTTCTGTATGTATCAATTAAGTCCATTTGGTCAAGTGTCACATAGAGGTTGTGGCTCTCCTTGGTGAGTTTTTATCTTGATGATCTGTCTAGGGTTGTGCCTGGGGTATTTAAGTTCCCAGCTATGATAGTGTTAGAGTCAATGTCTTTTTGAGGTTTACCTAGAAGATCTTTGATGAAAGTTGGAGCATATATGTTTCAGATGGATATTTCTTGTTGATGGATTGAACCTTTTATCATTATGTAGTGACCTCCCATATCCTTTTTAATTTTTGATAGCTTAAAGCGTATTTTGTTTGATATTAAGATAGCAACTCCTGGTTTCTTTTGTGTTCTGTCCACCTGAAATTTTGTTTCCCATCCTCTTACTTTGAGTCTTTGGGTGTCCTTCCTGCTTTCTTTTGTGTTCTGTTTACCTGAAATTTTGTTTCCCATCCTCTTACTTTGAGTCTTTGGGTGTCCTTTCTGGTGAGTAGCTTGGAGACAATATAATGTTGTCTTATGATATTTTATCCATTTTGACATTCTATGCCTTCTCAGTGGTGCATTTAGTCCATTCACATTCAGGCTACTTATAGAAATATGAGAGCTTATCCCTGTCATGAGGTTCTTATCGAGTTTGTTGTTTTGTTGCTGTTTGTTGTCTTCATTTTGATTTTGGGGTTGATTCATGTGTGTTTTCAATCTTTTTCCTGCATTCTTGTGAAGGGTATTGTCATTCATTTTTTTTCTTTCTTCTGAGCTTAATACTTTCTTAAGTGTTTCTTATAGAGCTGGTAAGCTCTTAGGGATTGAATGTGTGGGAAATATTTTAATTCTCCATCACTGATGAAGCTTAGCTTAGCTGGGTAAGTAATTCTTGGTTGCAATTGTTTATCTATGTGAACTTTGAAGACTGGGCTCCAAGCTCTCCTAGCCTGAAGTGTTTCTGTAGATAAATCTACTACTATTCTAATTGGTATTCCCCAGTAGGTAGTCAGACCTTTTTCTCTTGCTGCCTTTAGGGTTTTTTCTTTTATATCTACTTTGTGG
>NW_007154283.1:0-9883 GCF_000164805.1 Carlito syrichta | reverse complement strand
TAATTTGAGTTCTTCTAGGTATATTTTCAGTAGGGGGATTGTGAGGTCGTATGGAAGGTCGATTTTTAGATCTTTTAGGAATCACCACACTGTTTTCCACAGAGGCTGTACTAGTTTACACTCCCACCAACAGTGTAGAAGTGTTCACTTTTTGCCGCATCCTCTCCCGCATCTGTTGATTTTTGAGTTATTGATGATAGCCATCCTGACTAGAGTTAGGTGGTATCTCAGTGTAGTTTTAATTTGTATTTCTTTGATGACTAACGAGGCTGAGCATTTTATCATGTATCTGTTGGCTTCTTGTATGTCTTCATTTGAGAACTGTCTATTCATATCTTTTGCCCACTTTGTAATGGGGCTGTTTGTTTTCTTCTTTTCGGCATATTTAAGCTCCTTGTAGATCGTAGATGTTAGGCCCTTGTCAGACATAGAATTGGCAAATATTTTTTCCCAGTCTGTGGGCTGTATCCCCACTGTCTTGATGGTTTCTTTGGCTTTGCAGAAACTTGTCAGTTTGATGAGGTCCCACTTGTCTATTTTATCTCTTATGGCATGGATGCTTGAGTTTTTGAACAAGAATTCGTTGCCAGTTCCAATATCCATAAGGGAATCTCCTGCATTTTCTAGGTTCTTTATTTTGAGGTTTTATATTTAGGTCTGTGATCCGTTTAGAGTTGATTTTTGTGTACAGTGATAGGTAGGGATCTTGTTTTAATCTTCTGCATGTGGTCAGCCAGTTTTCCCAGCAGTATTTATTGAATAGGATCTCCTCTCCCCTGTTGTTGGTGATGGAGGCTTTGTTGAAGATGAGTTGTTTGAGAAACTGAGGTTTTGTTTCTGGAATCTCTATCCTGTTCCATTGGTCTATGCTTGTTCTTGTACCAATACCAGGCTGTCTTGATTATTGTAGCTTTATAATAAAGTTTAAAGTCTGGGAGTGTGATACCTCTGTTTTTTGTTTGTTTGTTTGTTTGCTGAGGATTTTTTTGGCCATTTGTGGTTATTTATGTTTCCTTATGAATTTCTGTATTATCATTTCCAGTGCTGAGAGAATGCTGCTGGTAATTTAATGGGTATTGCATTAAATCTTTAGGTTTCCTTTGTTAGGATGGACATATTAACAATGTTGATTCTTCCAATCCATGAGCATGAAATAATTTCCCAGTTGTTTGTGTCATTTTTTATCTCTTTGAGAAGTTTTAGTTTCTTATAGTTTTTGTTGTAACCGTCTTTCACATCTCTGGTTAGGAAGATGCCAAGATATTTGATTTTTTTCTGGCTATTGTGAATGGGATTGTGTTTTTTGTTTGAGTGTCTGTGTATTGTTGGTGTATAGAAATGCAACTGTTATTTGCACTTTGATTTTATACTCTGAGACATGCCAAAGTCCTTTATCAGGGCAAGGGGGGTTTTGACAGATTCTCTTGTGTTTTCACGGTGTAGAATCATGTCGTCTGCAAAAAGGAATAACTTGACTTCCTCTTTTCAAACGGGATACCCCTGATCTCCTTCTTTTGATTGATTGCTCTAGCTAGGACTTCCAAAACTATGTTGAAAAGGAGAGGTGAGTGTGGACATCCTTGTCTTATTCTGATTTTCAAGGGAAATGGTTCCAATTTCTGTCTGCTTAGCTGTATGCTGGCTGTGCATTTCTTGTAGATGGCTCTTACTATTTTGAGGTATGTTCCATCTATGCCTAGATGTTTGAGGGTTTTTGTCAAAAAGCGGTGCTGGATTTTATCAAAAACTTTTTCTGTTTCTAATGATATAATCATGTGGTTTTCATTTTTATATCTGTTGATATATTTAATTATGTTTATGTTCTTGCAAATGTTGAACAAGCCCTGCATACCAGGGATGAAGCCTATTTGGTCGTGGTGGATGATTTTTGAGATGTGTTGCTGCATCCGATTGGCTAGGATCTTGTTGATGATTTTAATATCTATGTTCATCAAGGAGATTGACCTGTAGTTCTCTTTCTTTGTTGGATATTTACCTGGTTTGTATATCAATGTGATGTATCTTCATAAAATAATTTGGGAAGAATTCTATCTTTCTCGATTGCCTGGAATACTTTCAGTAGGATTGGTATCAGTTCCTTCTTGTATGTTTTGTAGAATTCTGCTGGAAAGTTATCTGGTCCAGGGATTATTTGGAGATAGTTTTCTAATGATGTAGTCAATTTCCTGGATTGTTATTGCTCTATTTAGGATCTCAATTTCTTCTTGTTTCAATTGGAGAGTTTGTATGATGTCAGAAAGTCCTCCATTTCCTTTAGGTTTTCAAATATGTTTTCATATGAGTGTACATAGTAGTCTCTGATAATCTTTTGTATTTCTTCAGGGTCAGTTGTGATTTGACCTTTTGAATTTCTGATTGTGTTTATTTGGACTTTTTCTCTCTTTTTCTTCGTCATTCTAACTAGGGGACCATCAATCTTGTTTACCCTTTCAAAGAACAAGCTTTCTGTTTTGTTGATTTTTTGTGTTGTCTTTTTGTCTTCTACATCCCAAATTTGGGCTTTTATTTTGGTGATCTGTATTCTTCTGCTGAATTAGGATTTTGGTGGTCTTGCTTTTCTAGTTCCCTTAGGTGATTTGTTAGGCTATTATCTTGTGGTCTTTCCTTTTTCTTCATGTGTTTTTGTAGAGATATGAATTCCTCCCCAAGTAATTTTCATGGCAACTGAGAGGTTTTGGTAAGATGTTTATTCATTTTCATTTGTTTCCAGGTATCTTTTAATCTCTGTTTTGATTTCCATGTTGACCCAGGAGTTGCTAATCATCATACTGTTTAGCGTCCATGTCTTTGTGAGTTTTGGAGGAACTCGGTTTATGTCGATGGTTTACTTTTGTTCCACTGTTGCCTGAGAAGTTTCATGGCAGAATTTCCATTTATAAAATCTGTTTATGCATGATTTATGGACGAGGATGTGGTTGATCTTAGAGTAAATTTCATATGGTGATGAATAGAATGTATATTATGTGGTCATTGGGTGCAATGTTCTGTATGTATCAATTAAGTCCATTTGGTCAAGTGTCACATAGAGGTTGTGGCTCTCCTTGGTGAGTTTTTATCTTGATGATCTGTCTAGGGTTGTGCCTGGGGTATTTAAGTTCCCAGCTATGATAGTGTTAGAGTCAATGTCTTTTTGAGGTTTACCTAGAAGATCTTTGATGAAAGTTGGAGCATATATGTTTCAGATGGATATTTCTTGTTGATGGATTGAACCTTTTATCATTATGTAGTGACCTCCCATATCCTTTTTAATTTTTGATAGCTTAAAGCGTATTTTGTTTGATATTAAGATAGCAACTCCTGGTTTCTTTTGTGTTCTGTCCACCTGAAATTTTGTTTCCCATCCTCTTACTTTGAGTCTTTGGGTGTCCTTCCTGCTTTCTTTTGTGTTCTGTTTACCTGAAATTTTGTTTCCCATCCTCTTACTTTGAGTCTTTGGGTGTCCTTTCTGGTGAGTAGCTTGGAGACAATATAATGTTGTCTTATGATATTTTATCCATTTTGACATTCTATGCCTTCTCAGTGGTGCATTTAGTCCATTCACATTCAGGCTACTTATAGAAATATGAGAGCTTATCCCTGTCATGAGGTTCTTATCGAGTTTGTTGTTTTGTTGCTGTTTGTTGTCTTTATTTTGATTTTGGGGTTGATTCATGTGTGTTTTCAATCTTTTTCCTGCAATCTTGTGAAGGGTATTGTCATTCACTTTTTTTCGTTCTTCTGTGCTTAATACTCTCTTAAGTGTTTCTTATAGAGCTGGTAAGCACTTAGGGATTGAATGTGTGGGAAATATTTTAATTCTCCATCACTGATGAAGCTTAGCTTAGCTGGGTAAGTAATTCTTGGTTGCAATTGTTTATCTATGTGAACTTTGAAGACTGGGCTCCAAGCTCTCCTAGCCTGAAGTGTTTCTGTAGATAAATCTACTACTATTCTAATTGGTATTCCCCAGTAGGTAGTCAGACCTTTTTCTCTTGCTGCCTTTAGGGTTTTTTCTTTTATATCTACTTTGTGTAGGTGAATTACTATGTGTCTTGGACTTGGTCTTTACATTTGTTATCTTTTAGGGGTTATCTGAATCTCTTGTATTTGAGTGGTTGTGTCATTGATGAGCTGAGGGAAGTTTTCTTGAATAATTTCCTGGAATGATTGCTCCAGGGTGGTCTCTGTCTCTCTTGCTGCCTCAGGAAATCCAATTACTCTTAGATTAGGCCTCTTGAAGTAATTGTTCATCTCTGGAAGGTTTTTTTCTTAAAAACTTCTTTTCTTTGTTTTGTTTTTTTTTTTTTGAGTTGAAGTCTTACTATGTCACCCAGATTGAAGTGCAGTGGCTGCTCATGGCTAACACAGCCTCGATCTGCTGGGCTCTGGTGATCCTTCCGTCTCAGCCTTGCAAGTAGCTGGAATTACAGGCATGCACTATCATGCCTGGCTGATTTTTTTATTTATTGTAGAGATGAGGTCTCGCTGCCCAGGTAGGTCTTGAACCCGTGGGCTCAGGCAATCCACTCACCTCAGCCTCAAAGGTGTGGGATTACAGGCTGAGCCACCAAGCCCGGCTCTTTTCTTTGTTTTTGACAGTTTGGGTTAGTTCCATATTTTGGTTCTCAAGCTCTGAGATTCTTTATTCTGCTTGGCTAATTCTGCTTTCCATGCTTATCAGTTTGTTATTTATTGCATTCACTGTATTATTGACTGTTATTATCTCAGTTATCAACTCCTTCATTCTTTCCTCTTGTCTCTCTTCAATTGTATTTACTCTCTCTATTAAGGTCTTGTTATCTGGGTTTGTGATTTGAGACCAGTCATTCTGGGGGCTCTTCATTTTTTGCATTCCCAAGTCTGTATTCTCAGTGTCTGACCTCCCAAAATTCTGTGTGAGACCCATATCCTTTTGGTTTTTCTTCATTAGTGTAGATATTTCTCCCCACCTCCTTTTTCTCTCTTCTTTAATTCTGTGGTTGAGGGATGGAGGGATAGATTTTATTCTATTTGTTCAGTCTCCTATTCTTCCTTAGATAGATCTTCTGGCTTTGTTCAATTCTGAAGCTGAATTTTGGGTTGGGTCTGTACTTTTTGCAGTTTTGAGATTTAATTGAGGGAGAAGCTGTGATTCGAAATGTATCTGCTGATCCCAGTATCCACCAACAGGTGCGTAGGCCCCCTGAAACCTACTTCCCACTGCCTTTGCATTATAGGTTTGCTCCCTAAAAGCAAAATAAGGTAAGGAAAAGGAAAAGAATGGAAAAAGGAAGGAGTGGGGGTGAGAGGAAGGTGGAGAGGGAGAAGAGTAAGAAAGAAAATAGACAGATGTACCAACTAACAAATGAAAAGAGACACTAACAAAGACATAAAAGATTATGAAGGCAACTAAAACATATAGTCAATCAAACAAACTCACAAACCAACAAAAACAACCCTGTTGATGTACTCTCCCTCAAAAAATATCCATACACAATCAGAAAGTCTAAAAAAAGCAATAAAATGGCAGAAACAAAGCAAGTATGAAATAGTAATTGAAACAGAAAGAGAAAAAACTAAAACAGAGAAACAAAAATGAGCAAAACAAATAGGTTTAAAAAAACTCACTCTGAGTTCGTTCCTGTAAGTCCAACTTCCTTTCAACTCTGATCTCCAGCCCGTCCCCTCTGCTCTCCATACAAGCTGATAGGATTGCTCTCAGTGAGGGTCAGATATCCCAGGCCTACTGTGAGAACAGGGTGGATTAGATCTGGACTCACCTGGCTTGCTGCCTGTCAAGTCTGACACTGAGATCTGACCTGTGTCTGATCCAGCTTGGGGGAGGGACGCCTGACTCTGAGTTTGATAAGATTACCTCTAGGTCCCAAGTCGGAGGCCTGGTGGAGCTGGCACGCAATTAAGATCTCTGCTGCTCTGGACAGAGGAAATGACTCCAGTTGATGTTTTCTCACCAGTGGTGGTGTTCCTCTCTCCAGCTTTCCCCCATCTTGTCTCTCCATTGATCAGATCCTGGGGTCCCAGTGGTTTTGCTGCTGTAGTGATGGGTATCAGCTGTAATCAGCAGGCTTTTTTCAGGAAAGTCCTGAGAATAGCTGATGATCCTGTGATCCTCTGTGCTGGTGGCTCCAATCTCAGGGCAGTGGGGAGTTGCAATCACCTCTGGAAGAGAGCCCCAGGTGCATGAACCCGAGTCTCCCTTCAGATGAACTTTCACTCACCCTTTGGCACATGCTACTCACACAGAGAGTCTTTATGGACACTCACTTTTGCTGAGACTCTCATAGTCTGACCTGTCCCATCACCATCATGCTGGAAGTCCCCTCATAGATATTAAAGAATATTTCACAACATATTCTTTCTAAGAGCATTACTTTTGATTCATAATTGCACTTATTTCCATTTTGTGAAGGAAAGATTTGTGTTGTTCTCTTCTCATGGGCAAAATAAAAATGCTGTCATTCCTTACTTATAAATTGCATGAGTTTATTTTTAACCTGAAATTAGTATTTTGACAGCACACTTTATAAAATATTAGTTCAGGAAGAAAATGTAATTAGAACTCAAATGGCAGCAGGGACATCCTGACTAGAGGAACATAGAACAAAATCCCAAACATATTTAATTGGTAAAGCAATAACCCAGAGTTTCTTAAGTAAAGTAAACCAATAGTGTGCTTATTTTAATAATCAAAGTTACAGAATAAGAACCTTAAGATGGGCTCAAAACTAGAAGATCAGTTCACAAGGACAATATGATAGAATGGGGACACTAATCAATACTGAGACACTGCGCCCAATACCCATGATATCCATCCAGAAGGGATAAGGTAATATACTACTGGTGGAGATAAAAAAGACAGAACAGCAGCCTCAGAGTGATAGCATGGTACCATCAAAGATCTGTGCATTAAAATTTGGGGCCCATAAGTAGAAACCCAATTAATGCTGAAGTAGGAAAATTAAGAAAGTTGAGTATGTAGCATGTTATAAGAATTACTAAAAAAATGGAATAGAAAAAGAAATTAATTAAAAGAAATATCAGATAAGAGAGTAACTAGATTTCTATCATATTAAAGTCAAAGTGGAACCAGATGGAATCATTTCAATACAAATATTATGTAAAGCTTCAATCAAGTAAACATTTGCCACATCTCCCCAATTTTTCCCTGCTGAAATACATGATAAATCTAAAATTCAGATATCCCCACTGTCTGAAGATGTAATGTTGATTACCTAGAAAAACATAGATGTAAGAAGCCTGATTAGGATGTTATGCTTGTGTTGTACCTCCAAAATCAATCCTTTTCCTTGTCTTGTATACATGTTTGCAGAGATTCAAGCTACATTTGCCAGTTGCTTAGAACAAGTATGCTAGTATGACTAGACTCAGGTTAATTTGATGTGGTTGTGAAATAATCTATCTAGTTCCAAAATAAATTGCTATTCTTACTGATGTATTATAAGAGGATTATTTCAATAAAGAATCTATAAAACGATGACCTTTGCTGATTGTATACTATGTTTGTTTCCAAAATATTTTATTATTTTACACCAATAACAAAATAATAATAATAATAATAATAAAGACAGTAAATAATAACTGAACATCAAGCATTCTTCTGCTTTTCTAAGCAGTTTAATATTAAAATATAGGGTTAAATTATGCTTTTGGATTACATAGCTTAATTTTCTATTAACAATATTATATTTTCTATCCAAAGAGCAGCCATATGCAAACATCACTTATTTAAATGAAATAATTATTAAATAATCTCACTATTCAAAGTTAGCACAGTAGAAATTGAGTAGTCACAATAAATGATAAAATAATTTTGACAAAATGAACAGCCTTTTCGATATTATTAACTTTTAAAACAAACTTGGGAGGGCAGAGAAGATGGCTGCTGAGCCAGTTGGACTATGTGAGTACCAATGTGAGAGAGTAAATGTAAAATCTTGTGTACATGCTGGTGAGTGAGTGGGCGTGTGAGTGACTGACTGAGCGAGGGATAGAAAACTAGTGGCCAGGGCTCTCTGAATGCAGCACCTGGTGCCACAACTGCTCGGCTTGGACACTAGCAATTGCCAGGACACAGAAGCCAAGTGCCATTTTTTTTAAAAGCAACAAAACCCTTTCTGGGAAGAAAATGCTGGGAAAGACAGACTAATTGGGGGCTTGTGAGCAAGTGGCCAGGGTCTTGGTGCAATAGCTGGTGCTGCAGTTTCTCTACTTGGTCCCCGGCTTTTCCCAGGTTGCAGAAAACAAACACCATTTTTTTTTAAATGGACAAAAATTTTCCTGTGAAGAAGTGGCAGGGAGAGACTACTGCCCCAGACTCTGCCTCACCACTACAGCAGGAGAGACTGCCAGCTCCAGGCTTTTCCTCACTACTTCAGCACCTGGCCAGGCACTGTTAGCAGGGGCTGTGGAGGGAGTCCAGAGGGCAGAGTCCCATGGAAGAGGACAAGAGAGGCACCCCACCACCGTCTTGAAGGTGGGGCAAGAAATTGATCTGACTTGCTCATGACATAACAATGCACTCGATCTCTGTGACTGATGGATTAACTACTCAGGGATTTGTCATCACCCAGAGGGAATATTCTGAAAGCACAAACTTTGGAGGAAGGTGATGAGTCCTGAGTCCCAGGGGTCCACCCCTACCCAGATCCAGCCAAAGGAAAAGTGTGTGGCCAGAAAAGGACGAGTAAGGACTCCAGAGAGATCAGTGGTGAGTCCAGGGCAGACTCAAACCCACTCCTCCCCAGCAATCCTCTGAATGTCAGACCAACATTGCTGGGCCACGACTGAGAAGGACAAACCCATGAAGAGCCTGGATGTGAGTCAAAATAGGAGAACTCCATTTCAGGATAAGTGTTCCCCATGAGTATACACCTGGGAAAGAGACAATCCCACAACTTCCCACTGGAGGAGATCTTCCAGACCATACAAGAGTGAGGGGATAGGACTGCAGCCCCACCCACCTCCGCTGCCCCTTCTTCATCCCAGCTCCAGACACTGGGGAAAGATTGAAAGAGAGGGAAGCTCTGCAGGAAAGACCAGCTTAGAGGAACAATTACAGAGTCTGCCACAAGAGGGCACATTTTATATTTAGTTTAATTTTTATTTAATTTTTTTAATTTTTAAAGATTGTTTGCCTGTTTGTTAGGTTGTCCATTTTAAAAATAATTTTCTTTTGTGTATGATGTGTATGTGAGGGTTTGATCTGCCTCCCCCCTTTTTTTTCTTTATTTCTTTTATTTTCCTCTTCTTCTTTTATTTGCTGTTTTCTATTTATTTGTGTATGTGTATGATTGAGTGTTCATCTTTCATTTTTGTTGTTGGTTCATTTTTGTTCTTCTTTTTTTATAGCTTAAGGTGTGTGTTAATATATGTGTGAGGGTTCAATCTGAATTCCTTTTTTTTCCTTCAGTCTTTCTGTTTTTCTTCTCCATTCACTTTGTGCTAGGTATGTGTGTGTGTGTTCAATGTTCTTGGTTTTCTATTGTTGTTATTTGTTTTGTTTCATTTTGTTGTTATTCCAGTTTGTTTTAGGGAGTGTATGAATGTCTTTGTGTGTGTATGTTCAGTTGTCTTTTACATTGGTTTCTGCTTTGCATGATCATATAGAGTGGTGGTGGGAAGTGGGTCTCAGGAACACATACAACTATCAGTGAACTTTGTAATTTGCAAGTACGTTCTGAATTCTAGCACCCCATCCCTACTTTATGCAACTTTCAAACATAGCAAGAGACAGCAAAGCTTCCCACCCACCATCTTATTTCAAGATAGAACAAACCTAGAGCATGGTTCAGGGAAGAATAGAGGTCTGAGCAAGCATCAGATGAGAAAGCCTCTTCCCCTGACACTCAATAAAAGAACTGAA
>NW_007154282.1:0-300 GCF_000164805.1 Carlito syrichta | reverse complement strand
GCAAGCTAGGAAGAGAGTTAGTTAAGTTAGCTGGGTTGCCAGCTGGGTAACTAGTTAAATCTGCTAGTTAAGTAAGCTGGCTAGCCAGCTGATTTAAGTAGTTAGCTAACTACCTAGCTACATAGCTAACAAGCTGACTTAAATAATTAGCTGTCTAGCTAGCTAGCTAACTTAACCAGATGGCTACTTTGTTAGCTTAGTCATTATCTAACATGCCTTAGTCATTATCTAACATGCTAGCTAGCTGACTTAATTCATCTAACTTAACTCGTTAATGAGCTAGCTAGCTTACACAACCAG
>NW_007154281.1:0-721 GCF_000164805.1 Carlito syrichta | reverse complement strand
CAAAGTGTATTTCCCACTGAATCCCCGAGGATTTTCTCTACCGAACACATAATGGTGTACTCTGCAACAATGACTCAGATTAATCTGATACTTTTTATCCACAAACCTTGAAAATCATGCACACACACAAAAGAGACCATTGGGAACCCTATGTTTATAAACCAAAATATCATGGAGATTTATAAAGAAGTATTTGGGCTCCTCATTCATATAAAAATTGAAATAATTGAAAATTCTAGAAAACAGACTTTGATGTTAGTGAAGCAATGATCAAATCCTGAGAGACAAACGGCTCAAAGGCTGGAAAATAATATGAAAAACATCCAGAAGTGTCTAAACTAAAGAAAGTGATGAAATATTATTAGCTTGTGCTATGACGAAACTCCAACAAGTCTCTGTGACCATAGTAATAAAAGACTACATCGTGGGGAAGCCCCTCAGGGACCTCCCACTGTGGGAGCTCTTCGGTCCTCTCAATAACTTCTGCTTGCAAACAAAAAGACTACATTGCCCAGTGGATTCTTGAATGGCCACTTGCCCCTGGAGACGTTTTGGGATAGGTGTGAACACCTTCCTTCCTTCAATTCTAGGGAATGAAATTCCATCATGTCTTCCACTTTTGTCAGAGCACTGTACAAAAATCCTTGACACTGAAGGCTTGCTCACTAGTCAAGGTCCCGCCCATTATGATGTCAACGTTCTGAGGCTGATGTCATGAATG
>NW_007154280.1:0-989 GCF_000164805.1 Carlito syrichta | reverse complement strand
CCAAGTCTCTGTGACCATAGTAATAAAAGACTACATCGTGGGGAAGCCCCTCAGGGACCTCCCACTGTGGGAGCTCTTCGGTCCTCTCAATAACTTCTGCTTGCAAACAAAAAGACTACATTGCCCAGTGGATTCTTGAATGGCCACTTGCCCCTGGAGACGTTTTGGGATAGGTGTGAACACCTTCCTTCCTTCAATTCTAGGGAATGAAATTCCATCATGTCTTCCACTTTTGTCAGAGCACTGTACAAAAATCCTTGACACTGAAGGCTTGCTCACTAGTCAAGGTCCCGCCCATTATGATGTCAACGTTCTGAGGCTGATGTCATGAATGGAAATCTGACATGCTTGTTTTCATGACTTTGCTTACATCTTTTGATTGAAAAATTAGCCGTTTAGGCAAACGAGTGATACAGGGAAAAAACCAATAAGTTAACATCATTCTTCTCGGACCTGGAAATTACAATAGTGAATTTATATGAAATTTAAAACAATCACGAGGAGCCTAAAGAATCCTTCTCAAAAGATACAAAGCAGGAATTATCACTTTCCGCAATTGAACCTTTAGTATAAGTTTACAATAATCAAAACAGCCTGGTATTGGTACTGGAAAAGGTCCATCGGCTAATGGGTCAGGTCAGAGAGTGAAATCCTCAAATTCTCACCCAACTCATCTTTGAAAGAACCTCCAGGACCCACTGGGGAATCAACATCATATTCAGTACATGTTGCTGGGAAAAGTCTGACTACATGAACAAGATTCAAACAGGACCCCAACTATCACCATACACATTAACTCTGAATGGATCACAGACCTAAACGTGAAACCCAAATTATAATCATCACAGGAACACAGGAGTCTCCTTTATGAAAACTGGAACCGGAAGCTACTCTCTTCAGATCCCTCAATACCCATAACTGACAAAGAGTGTTAGAAAAGTGGGATGGTACCAAACGAATTAACTTCTGCAAAATACAAGAAACCATCA
>NW_007154279.1:0-965 GCF_000164805.1 Carlito syrichta | reverse complement strand
ATTTAGAGTTAATGTGTATGTGGATATTATGGGTCCTGTATAAGCTATGTGCATGTTGTCAACGTTTTCACACCACCATTTACGGTATATGTTCTCCATTACCAAGTGGATCTTGGAGGTTTTTTCAAAGTTGAGTTGGTTGAGAATTTGAGGATTTCATTCTCTGTCCTGTTACATTGGCCAATGGACCTATTCTTGTACCAATACAAGGCTTTGTTGATTATTGTAAACACATTGTAAAGTTTGAAGTCTGGAACAGTGATAGCTCCTGCTTTATTTCTTTTGATAAGATTCTTTGGCTATTCTTGATTTTTTATGTTTTCATATGAATTCTTTTTTTTTTAAGTTGAAGTCTCACTCTGTCTCCCAGACAGGAGTACAGTGGCCGCTCCTGGCCACTGCAGCCTTGACCTGCTGGGCTATGGTAGTCCTTCCGCCTAAGCCCTCCAATTAGCCTGATTTACAGGCATGCGCTACCACGCCCGACCGATTTTTGATTTATTCTATAGATGAGTTCTTGCTGCCCAGGCGGGTCACAATCCCACGGGCTCAGGCAATCCACTCTCCTCAGCCTCCCAAAGGTGCGGGATTACAGGCTGAGCCACCGAGCCCAGTTCATATGAATTCTTTATTGTAATTTCCAGGTTTGAGAAGAATGATGTTAACTTAATGGTCATTTCATTGAATCTGTAGATTGCCTAAAAGGCTTATTTTTATATTAAAGATGTAAACAAATTCAGGAAAAAAATGCATGTCAAATTGTCATTTATGACATCATCCTCAGAACTTTGACATCATAATTGGAGGGGACTGAGCAATTCTTAGGCTTCAAGTGTTTGTGTACAGTGCTCTGACAAATGCCGTAGACATGGTGGATTTCATTACCAAGAAGTGAAGCAAACCATGTGGTCACACCTATTCAAAAACTTCTCCAGGATAAGTGACCATTCAACAATCCACTAACC
>NW_007154278.1:0-838 GCF_000164805.1 Carlito syrichta | reverse complement strand
TCAGGCATCCACTCTCCTCAGCTTCCCAAAGGTGCGGGATTACAGGCTGAGCCACCGAGCCCAGTTCATATGAATTCTTTATTGCAATTTCCAGGTTTGAGAAGAATGATTTTAACTTAATGGTCATTTCATTGAATCTGTAGATTGCCTAAAAGGCTTATTTTTATATTAAAGATGTAAACAAATTCAGGAAAAAAATGCATGTCAAATTGTCATTTATGACATCATCTTCAGAACTTTGACATCATAATTGGAGGGGACTGAGCAATCCTTAGGCTTCAAGTGCTTGTGTACAGTGCTCTGACAAATACCGTACACATGGTGGATTTCATTACCAAGAAGTGAAGCAAACCATGTGGTCACACCTATTCATAAACTTCTCCAGGGATAAGTGACCATTCAACAATCCACTAACCAAGGTAGTCTTTTTTATTTTGTAATGCAGTATTTATTGAGAGGACAGAGAAGCACCCAAACTGGACGGGGACACTAGGGGTTGCCCACGTGGTACTCTTATTATTATGGTAACCGTATCCTGTTGGAGCTTGGTTATAGCACAACCACATACTATTTTAGCCTTTCTTTAGTTTAGACACTTTGGATGTTTTCAGTATTACATAACAGCCTTTGAGCCTTTTTCTTAACAGGATTTGAACATCGCTTTAGCTAAGATCATCACCAATTTTCCAGAATTTTCAATTATCTAGATTTTTATACTAATAAGGAGCCCAAATACTTAGTACTTTGTAAATCTCCATGTTATTTTGGTTTATGTATATTGGCCCCATATTCTCTTTTCTTCTGTGTGCCTGATTTTAAATGCCTGATGATTAAAAGT
>NW_007154277.1:0-4449 GCF_000164805.1 Carlito syrichta | reverse complement strand
TGAATCTCAAGGTTCAGTTATCTAAGGATGACATAGATCTGGAATCTCAACAAGTTGCGATTTAGGCAGAATAAAACATTCAGAATTTATGTGAGAAACAATGTAGCTGTCAATTTTGAAGGCAGAATTATACCACGTATTATAACATATTAACAGGAAAAGGAGTTATCTTTGGAGTATTATACAGTTTTAAAAAATCAATTCTTGCATAATGAACATTTCTAGGTCCAACCCTGAATTGTAACAATTTTATAGTAAAAAATAAAAATAGAATAAACAAATAAAGTCAGTTGCGTGTTCTACAGCTTTCATTTATTTATTTATTTAATTATTCATTTTAATTTTTTTAAAAATGTGGGGTACAATTCAGAGTTAGATATACAACACTTGATTATGCATCGTCCCTGGTTGATGAGGTATGCCACTCAGTTCCTTAGCAGTCCCTCCAGTGCCGATCTCATTCCTCCCCCTAAAAACTTTTCCATGACTGACAATCACTTTCTTACAGCACTATAAGTGATCAAGTTCAGCTCATGAGTGAGAACATATGGAACTCTGTTTTTTGTTTCCGTGATAAATCACTGAAAACGACTTCCCTCATATCCAACAAAGGTTCTGAAAAATCTCTATATCTGTCCTTTTTTATGGCTTGCATAATATTCCACTGTGTATATTCCACCTTTACGTTATCCACTCCAGCTTTGATGGGCAACATGGTTGGTACCATATTTTATTGCAATTGTGATTAGGGCTGCAAGAAACATACTGGTGCAGGTATCTTTTTTGTAAAATGATTTGAGTTCCTCCAGGTATATTCTCGACAGGGGAATTACCTAGTCACATGGTAGGTAAATACCTTGTCCCATTACAAACCGCCACACACTTTACCAAAGATGTTGCTCTAATTTTCAGAAAATTAAATTACGATACTGTTTTATTTTCTAAAATTTTAAAGATTTACTATGCATTCTGCCTTCTGAATAGAACTTAAGTACAGTGAATCTCAAGATTCAGTTTTCTAAGAATTATATAGATCTGGAATCACAACCAGTTTAAATTTAGGCAGAATAAAACTTTCAGAATTTCTGTGAGAAACATTGTAGTTGTCAATTTTGAAGGCAGAATTATACCACATATTCCAACGTTTTAACGGGAAAAGGAGTTATCATTGGAGTATTACACAATTCATAAAAAATCAATCCCAGCATAGTGAACATTTCTAGGCCCAACCCTGAATTGTAATCATTTTTAAAGTAAAATCAAAAATAAAAAATAGAATAAACAAAAAAGTAAGTTTCATATTTTACAGCTTTCATTTATTTATTTATTCATTTTAATTTTTAAAAGAATGTGGAGTACCATTCAGTGTTAGATATACAAACATCTCTCGGACCACAGTGGAATAAAAATAAACATTGACACCAACAAAGTCCCCCCAAACCCCACAAAGACATGGACACTAAACAGCATGTTGCTAAACAACTCCTGGGTCATTGATGAAATAGAAACACAGATCAAAGGATACCTGGAAACAAATGAAAATGAAGAAACATCTTACCAAAATCTCTGGGATGCCTTGAAAGCTGTAGTAAGAGGGGAATTTATATCCCTAAAAACACACATGAAGAAAATGGAAGGAACACAAATTAACAACCTAAGAAGCCACAAAAAGAAGCTGGAAAAGCAAGACCATAGAAACCCTAATTTCAGCAGAGGAATCCAGATCACCAAAATAAAAGCCGAAAACCAGGACATAGAAGACAAAAAAATACAAAAATACAAAAAAATCAATGAAACAAAAAGCTGGTTCTTCAAAAGGATAAAGAAGATCGATGGTCCTCTAGCTAGACTGACCAAGAAAAAACGAGAAGAAAACCAAATAAGCACAATCAGAAACACAAAAAATGAAGTCACATCTAACCCTGAAGAAATACAAAAGATCATTAGAGACTACTACATACACTTCTATGGAAACAAATTTGAAAACCTTAAGAAATGGAGGACTTTCTGACATCATACATTCTACCTAGGTTAGAACATGAAGATAGTGAGACCCTAAATAGACCAATAACAATCAAGGAAATCGACTATGTTATAAGAAAACTTCCTTTAAAAAAGCCATGGTCCAGATGGCTTTCCAGCTGAATTCTGCAAGTCATTTAAGGAGGAGCTGATACCAATACTACTGAAGGTATTTCAGGCGATTGAAAAAGATGGAACTCTCCCCAAATCATTTTATGAAGCCAATATCACATTGATACTCAAGCCAGGTAAAGATCCAACAAAGAAAGAGAACTACAGGCCAATATCTTTGATGAACATAGATGCTAAAATTCTCAACAAGATCTTAGCAAACCGAATTCAGCAATACATCTCAAAAATCATCCATCATGACCAAGTAGGCTTCATTACTGGGATGTAAGTCTGGTTCAACATTCATAAAACCATAAATATAATTAAATACATCAACTGATGTCAAAACAAAAACCACATGGTTATATCATTAGGTGCAGAAAAAGCTTTTGATAAAATCCAGCACCCCTTCTTGATAAAAACCCTTGAACATCTAGGCATACGGGGAACATACCACAAAATAGTAAAAACCATCTATAAGAAACCACAGCCAGCATACTCCTAAATGGAAAAAATTGGAACCATTTCCCCTGAAAACTGGAACAAGACAAGCATGCCCACTCTCACCCCTCTTGTTCAACATAGTATTGTAAGCTCTGGCTAGAGCAATCAGAGAAGTGGAGGCAATCAGGGGTATCCAAATAGGAAAAGAGGATGTCAAGTTATCTCTCTTTGCAGATGATATGATTGTGTACCTTGAAAACCCAAGAGATTCTGTCAAAAACCTCCTTACACAGATAAAGTCCTTTGGCAAATTCTCAGGATATAAAATAAATGTACAAAAGACAGTCACATTTCTCCGCACCAATAATAAACAAACAGAAACCCAAATAAAAAAGAAAATCCATTCACAACAGCCACAAAAAAAATGAAATACCTTGGCATCTTCCTAACCAGAGATGTGAAAGACCTTTACATTGAAAATTACAAAACACTGCTGAAAGAAATCAAAGATGACACAAACAAGTGGAAAAATATCCCATGCTCATGGATTGGAAGAATCAACATTGTGAAGATGTCCACCTTACCTAAGGTAATCTACAAATTCAATGCAATAACCATCAAACTACCAGCAACATTCTTCTCAGACATAGAAAAAATAACACAGGAATTCATATGGAAACACAGACGTCCAAGAATAGTCAGAACAATCCTCAGCAAAAACATACAAACAAACAAACAAAAAACAAAGCAGGTGGTATCACATTACCAGCCTTCAAACATTACTATAAATCTACAATCATCAAAACAACTTGGTATTGGTATAGGAACAGGCATATAGATCAATGGAATAGATTGAGATTACAGATGCAAAGCCTCAATTTCTCAACAAACTCATCTTCAACAAAGCCTTCACCACCTACCACTGCAGAGAGGAGAACATATTCAGGAAATGGTGCTGGGAAAACTGGCTGACCACAGGCAGAAGACTGAAACAGGAACCCTATCTATCGCCATGAACAAAGGTTAACTCCAAATGGATCAGAGACTTAAATGTAAAACCTCAAATCATAAGAACTTTAGAAAATGAAGGAAATACCCTCATGGAAATCGGAACTGGCATCCAATTCCTGAACAAAACCCAAAACCCATAGGTCATAAAAGAGAAGATAGACAAGTGGGACCTTGTTAAACTGACAAGCTTCTGCAAAGCCAAAGAAACCATCAAGAGAGCAGGGAGACAGCCTACAGACTGGGAAAAAGTATTTTCCAACAACAGGTCTGACAAAGGTTTAACATCCTGTATCTACAAGGAACTATAGCGTGCTGAAAAGAAAAAAAACAAACAACACCATTATAAAATGAGCAAAAGATATGAACAGACACTTCACAAAAGAACACATCTGAGCAGCCAACAGACACATGAAGAAATTTTCAACCTCACTAATCATCAGGGGGATACAAATCAAAACCACACTGAGATACCACCTCACTCCAGTCAGAATGGCAATTATCAACAACTCAAAAATAACAGCTGCTGGAGAGGGTGTGGCGAAAAGGGAACACCTCTACAGTGTTGGTGGGGTGTAAACTAGTGCAACCTCTGTGGAAAGCAGTGTGGCAATTTTAAATGCTCTCAATATCAACCTCCCATATGACCCCACAATCCCCCTACTGGAAATATATCCTGAAGAACACAAATCACTCTATAAAAAAGATACCTGCACATATATGTTTATCGCAGCATTGTTGACA
This sequence comes from Carlito syrichta, assembly GCF_000164805.1. NCBI lineage: Eukaryota > Metazoa > Chordata > Mammalia > Primates > Tarsiidae > Carlito > Carlito syrichta. Next base: position 120 of record NW_007154277.1, on the reverse strand, counting down.
ATAGCCATAACCTGGAAACAACCATGCTGCCTATCAAAAGAAGACTGGATTTAAAAATAGTGGTACATATACATGATGAAATACTACGCAGCCATAAAAAAAGAACAAAATCATGATTTC
>NW_007154276.1:0-812 GCF_000164805.1 Carlito syrichta | reverse complement strand
TCCCCTACCCAACAGGCATTTTGCCAGCATGAGGATAAACCCTCCCAAAATTATCTCACTGTTCCTTATACGTGGGTTATGTTCCTCAAAGGCAATACAACAATCCTAACGTCATAAAATCCCAATAATCAATAACTTCTAAAACTTATGCATACCCAACACCTAATGACTGACTTAAATCCTAACACCTTTCTATTCTGTGATAATTCTACCTACACTATGGAAACTCTTAATTATAGCTGAAACCAGTTCCTAAAGTATGTGGCCCAGTCCAAAGATCATGCTGGACCATTTATAGGAACAATTGATTACAATCTCTTAACAGAATGTGTATTCTAAAATCCTATGTATCTATCTTAGTTTCTAAAAAAGTTACTAATTCCTAATGTTAATATATAAGACTGATCATCAGCAATAAAGCTTCTTAAATAAACACAAATATAAACTGTAATTGTACTAAAGCCAAATACACAATAAGTAGAAAGTGGGACCCATGAAACTTCTAAGGTTAGCTTTATTCTATAGAACCTCAATGTATCATGTTTGATCATGCTTGAACTAACATAATTCCCTGACGTAGAGTAACCTTTGCTATAATACTTTCTATGAATAAAATAAATTCAGTTTCTATTATACGTAGAAAAAACATACACTAATTGTAACTAAAGAACTGGTTTAAAAGAATGCAGCCCAGCACAAACTGGATGGTGGGCTCTTAGGATGTGGCCCAGTCCTAAGATCGTGCTGGGCCATTTCTGGTAAGTCTAGATAATCATCTATATCATTTAAAGCTGGAAATGGCTCTCTCAATG
>NW_007154275.1:0-997 GCF_000164805.1 Carlito syrichta | reverse complement strand
AACTTCCTCCCTAGATTGTCACAAACACATTGGTTATACTTCTTTATACAAGCATGACCTTATTTCTATTTCCTTTTTACTTAAGCTCAAATACATATCTCTCCACTCCTCATCATTACCATTCTCCAGTAGAATTGCATAGGTACACTCTTCCACCCTCATTCCTGCACACAATCAATCTCTGACCCATTCTGTTACAAACTAATCTCACATATACTTAGCATCCTTCACCTAGACAATCTGTTTATCTGCTCTTATGCTAAACCAAACTAGAAAACATATATGTCCTTAAGAGGATGCACTTTCCTATGTCATTTCATCCTCAATGCCTTCAGCCCTTCATAAATCTGCACATCCAGAGAACTCATATACATTTCCTCTAACACATACGTACTGTCTCACAGTGGAACAAAGTGAAACAACTATGCCCATACTCATTCACGTGCATTGTCACACCACATAACACATACACCCACTCATCAACATCCTGTTTCACCAATACTAGAAATACTCAGCAGGTATGTCTCAAGAAATATGTCTCAACTTCTTCAGATGCATCGCCAACTCATTACACAGGCATCCCAGTACACACTTCAAATAACACATATCATGTACAGAATTCAGAAACATCATGCATACATACACTTCCATTCCATGTTTCCCCACACGAGGACATTCTTTTGGCCATCTTAATGCCCATAGACTTCATATGCATTATTCCAGTTTACATTTGAAATTTTCTTTCCTAGGACATCATCAAGGCGCCCCTTTTCTTAGATCTGCAATCCCTCAACCACTGGATCTGAAGGAAAGCAAGAGTTTTTCCAGTGATTCAGATAAAAAATTCTCCTTATTTATTCACAAAGGAAACTTCAGTAGACATTACAAAGGAAAAGACCATGAATATATACATATGGAGGTCCAATTAAAAAGGGGTGTGGCTGTTTTGGAGGAGGAGACAGAGAAAGATTTAGAGCCCCCCCCAAAGAAAATAAAA
>NW_007154274.1:0-550 GCF_000164805.1 Carlito syrichta | reverse complement strand
TTTCCTAGGACATCATCAAGGCGCCCCTTTTCTTAGATCTGCAATCCCTCAACCACTGGATCTGAAGGAAAGCAAGAGTTTTTCCAGTGATTCAGATAAAAAATTCTCCTTATTTATTCACAAAGGAAACTTCAGTAGACATTACAAAGGAAAAGACCATGAATATATACATATGGAGGTCCAATTAAAAAGGGGTGTGGCTGTTTTGGAGGAGGAGACAGAGAAAGAATTAGAGCCCCCCCCAAAAGAAAATAAAAATGAAAGAAAGTGCCTATTAGGAGAAGATCCATGTGAACCCCCCCCCCCACACACACACACATCAACAAGGGACCTCCTTACTACTGACGAGTGCAGCTTGGACAACATCCAAGAGGAACTGGAAGAGGTTGAGGGAAAGCAGTGACAGAAGATATGGAGGATTGTCCCAGGGCTAATACGCCTGAATGGCTTGTGAGCAAGCAGTGCGGATTCAGGTGTATGGCCTGCTCTTGAGTTTTTTTGAGTGTGAAGGAACTTCAGAATCATGTAGAACATGGGATCAGGGATGGAT
>NW_007154273.1:0-593 GCF_000164805.1 Carlito syrichta | reverse complement strand
GAAATAACTAGTTGGCCGGCTAGTTGGCCGACCGCTTAGCTGACTTAACTGGTCGGCCAGTGAGTTAGCCAACAGGTCAGCTGAATTAACTAATTGATTGGCATGTGAACCGACTGTTCAGCTGAATTAACTAGTCGGCCAGCGAGTGAGCCGACTGGTCAGCTGTCTTAGATATTCTACTAGCGAGTGAGCTGACTGGTCAGCTGAATTTCGTCGGGTGGTGAGTGAGTTGAATGGTCAGAAGACTTAACTAGGCAACCAGTGATTGAACCGATGGGTGTGCCAACTTAACTAGTCAGCTGTCAAGTGACCCAATGGGTGAGCTGCCTTAACTAGTCAGCCAGTCAGCTAGCAAACAGGTGAACTAAATTAGTTGGCTGGCAAGCAAGCTGACTAGTTAGCTGACGGGTTGGCCCGTGAGTGAGCCGACAAATAATTGACCTGTTGGGAGGGGAGCGAGCTGACTTATTTGCTGACCAGTTGGCAGGTGAGTGAGCCAACTAGTTAGTTGACCTGATGGAAAGCGAGCGAGCCCATTACATATCTGATCAGCTGGTTGAGTGGCTAGGCAATTAGTTAGCTAAGTAATTAGG
>NW_007154272.1:0-842 GCF_000164805.1 Carlito syrichta | reverse complement strand
TAGTCCAGCACAGTTTAGTAAGTGCTGTGACACAGGGAGATGTTCTGAGAACAGGTGGCGGGTCAACTCGACCCAGCATGGGGGAGCTGGGGAAGGCTTCAGGGGCAAGATGAAAATGAGTCAGTAGAGGTACCTGCTGGATGAGGCTGGAAGGGCAGCATGGCGGGGGAGAGGGACCTCAAGGAACCGAAAGATGTTGAGCAAGCTGGAGCACAGAGTGTAGGTAGGAGGTGCTAGAGATTCAGAGAATTCCACAAGGAATTTGCTGTCTTCTTTCTAAAAGATTTAAGGGTACTAGCAAGAGAGTGAATGAAGCTGGGGGAAAATACTGAAAGTATGGCCAAGTGAGTTACTTTGTCAAAGCTGAGCAGAGCTGACAGAAAGTAAGGATGGGTTTTATTCAGTGCAGTAGGGACTGGTCCCAAGTGGCTGAACTCCCTTTGGTTTGAGCAGAGATGGCTGGGCTTGTAAAAGAGAGAGTGGAGTGAGGGATTGTGAAGGGTGACTAAGCAGAGGCTGTGGGGTTGGTTAATGTGAAACCCATCTGGATTGCTAATTGGTGCTTATACTACATTTCAAGGAGCCACCTTAGGGTCCTTGGGAAGATGGTTTTAGGTGATAATAGACATACATCTCAAAGGGGCAGAGAGAATGTTTGTAACTGAAAGATTTCCAAGGCAGCTGCTCTGAGAAGGGCTGGGATCACCAGGGTTTGGCTGAACAGTGAATTCTGGTAGCACAGAGCTGTCTCAGGACTGGGTCATCTAAGGATGCAGCCTGGTGCTGGCAGAAATGATAACAGTGGTCAGGCTTCTAAATGGGAAGGGGACACAGTCGTTTGT
>NW_007154271.1:0-717 GCF_000164805.1 Carlito syrichta | reverse complement strand
ACTGGTCTTTGACAAAAACCAACAAAAATAAATAATGGAAAAGGACACCCTATTCAATAAATTGTGCCAGGATAACCGGTTAACTATATGCAGAAGAATGAAACTAGACACCTCTCAACATGTACAAAAATTAACTCAAGATGAACTAAAGACTTAAGTGTAAAACCTGAAACTATAAAAATCCAAGAAGAAAACCTAGGAAAACATTTCTAGACATTGGCCTAGGGAAAGAATTTATGATGAAGACCCCAAAAACAAATGCAACAAAAAATAGACATATGGGACTTGGTCAAACTAAAAAGATTCTGCACAACAAAAGAAAGAACAGAGTAAACAGAAAACCTACAGAATGGGAGAAAATATATGTAGATTGTGCCTCTGACAAATGACTATTATTCAGAGTCTACAAGGAACTTAAATAAATCATCATGAAAAAAACATTAAAAACTGGGCAAAGAGCATGAACAAACACTTCTCAAAAGAAGACACACAAATGGCCAATGAACAAATGAAAAAATGCTTGTCATCGGTAATCATCAGAGAAGTGCAAATCAAAACCACAGTGAGATATCTTACCCTAGTCAGAATGGTTGTCACTAAAAATCCAAAGAACAACAGATGTTGCGTGGCTGTGGAGAAAAGGAACTTCCTTCATTTCTTGAGGCCGGCTCTGTGTGTGACCATCTGCTTGGTGCCTCACACTGCTTAGGCACAGTT
>NW_007154270.1:0-3014 GCF_000164805.1 Carlito syrichta | reverse complement strand
ATAACCGGTTAACTATATGCAGAAGTATGAAACTAGACACCTCTCAACATGTACAAAAATTAACTCAAGATGAACTAAAGACTTAAGTGTAAAACCTGAAACTATAAAAATCCAAGAAGAAAACCTAGGAAAACATTTCTAGACATTGGCCTAGGGAAAGAATTTATGATGAAGACCCCAAAAACAAATGCAACAAAAAATAGACATATGGGACTTGGTCAAACTAAAAAGATTCTGCACAACAAAAGAAAGAACAGAGTAAACAGAAGACCTACAGAATGGGAGAAAATATATGTAGATTGTGCCTCTGACAAATGACTATTATTCAGAGTCTACAAGGAACTTAAACAACTCATCATGAAAAAAAAACATTAAAAACTGGGCAAAGAGCATGAACAAACACTTCTCAAAAGAAGACATACAAATGGCCAATGAACACATGAAAAAATGCTTGTCATCGGTAATCATCAGAGAAGTGCAAATCAAAACCACAGTGAGATATCTTACCCTAGTCAGAATGGCTGTCACTAAAAATCCAAAGAACAACAGATGTTGCGTGGCTGTGGAGAAAAGGAACCTCCTTCATTTCTTGAGGCCCGGCTCTGTGTGTGACCATCTGCTTGGTGCCTCACACTGCTTAGGCACAGTTGGGGCCAGTCCAGCTCGATGCATTTCCAGTAACTTCAGTAGCTCCAGAGTGTGTGTAAGAAGTGTTTTACCAGCCTTCAGATTCTGGCTATTTGGTTAAAATGCTCATACTACCTGACCTTTTAAATAGATTTAACATATATCTGGGAGTCTTTTATATGTGGGGTCTCAAATACACTAATGTCCTTAATAAGAGAGAGGTATTTTTAAAGATGTGGAGTACAATTCAGTGTTAGGTACCTAAGTGATCATCGTACGGGTGAAGTTTGAGCCTCCCATGGGTCCTCACTTTGCCTGGTTTGGGATCAGGTATCCTTTTTAGTGTTTTGGTGTTTTGTGCCCCACCCCCCAGGCAGTGACCCGCTACTGATAATCCCTTTCATGTAGTATTATGATAAATGTTTAACATATAATCTTAAGAAATTAGGTGTTAGGTGGAGAGGAAATATAGTAAAGTGGGAAAATCACAAGCTGAGGTATGAGAAAATTTTGAGTTCAAATCCACATTCCTCCTCTGTATGATCTTAAGTTATTTCCTCTCTGAAACTCAGTTTTCTTGTATATGAAAAAGACTAACAAAGTTCTTGTTATGTTTGAAAGTTATGAGTAAGTACCACCATATACCTGGCACACAGTAGGAGCTCACTAAATACAAATTACTACATGAGTTCTTGCTACTTATTCTCATCTAGTCTCCAGAGTATCTTAATTTGTTGTAACAGGTGAAAATGCTCCCAACAGGTGGAAAACTTTCTTTCAAAATATTTATTTTTCCCTTTATAAATAAATCTTTTTCTTAAGATAAAGAATAGCATATACATCTGTACTGGAAAAAAGAGAAACAAGAAGCCAATATGTGGAAGATTTTGTCTAAGTACTTGCTTTAAATTGACTCCCTTAATACCAAAGAAAGCAAGATTTCCTTCCTAATTTAAACATCACATGTTTAGATCAGATATCCTGGGCAAAGCTTGGGTATCTTTGCATAATTTTGAATTAAAAGCAGGAATTTCTACTATCTATGGCTAGCCAAACAATGTGAAAATTAGGTGAGCCAGGGAGTCTCATGGATGCTGTGTACTTGATATAATAACAGAGAACTTGGACTTATGGCCTAGGAAAGCCAGAGTAAAGAGAATTGAGCAGTAATAGGCTAATTTATTCTTTGAAAAGACTCTGGATAATTCCTCATTTCTCACTTTTTCCTCTAGAATACTGTCTCAGCTGTCTGTTTATTAAAATAGGCCAAGACAATTGATGATAAATTTGTTGTCTGAAAATAACACCTAGAGGAACAGTTATCCAAAGTGTTCTGTGCTCTGTTAAAGTCTAAAATAATCCCCACTGCTGAAATCATGTTTATAGATAATGCCTTTCTATTTTGGCATCTTTCTTTCAAAAATGAATTATCACCAGTACTTGCCTTTATTCATATATTTTCTTCTCAGCTTCATTGCTATCACTATTGCTGAGTATCTAAAATAGATTAGCAGCTAAAGAAAAACTACTCATTTGTGAGTAGTCTGTTCCCACAAGGTTTGCAGATTTTTTTCCCAAGCTTATTCTTATGCACAATACAACATGAGCTGTATCTTAGATTTATTCTCATACTTTGTATTGGGGTCAATAATCTTGGTAAGTGCACAGCTATGACACAGTAGGATTCCTACCAACTTTAAGCTAATTCACGTGATTTTATCAGTCCCAGAAGACTAGCCCCTGAGTGATTTGCTTGGGTAACATTTTTGACAGTGCTTCTTTCTTTGTTTTTATTCATGTTCTGGATTCGTGTTTGTGAGACTGTCAGATTTACTTCCAATTAAATAAAGGTGACCTTCCCTTTTGCCAAGCTGAATTTCCCATGCTACACATGAATCCTGTTGAGGCAATCACAGCTGTCACTTGTTAAGTATTGGAGAACCTTCAGTCTTAAAATAGCTGCTAGAAAATTAAGACTAGGAGTGAAGGAAGAACACAATGGTCAAGCATATCACACAACATTTCATCAAATGATTTGGTATATGACTGGAAAACCTGGTTATTGCTTGGGCACTAAGAGACATTTTGAATTTAAAGATGAAGAAACTAAAGGAAGGTAGTTCACAGAACATAAAATTAAGATCTATTTCGAATAGAAACATCTCAGACTCAATGTCTGAGAGCAGTGAGATTAGGCTGCTTTAGAATGCAGCTCTCGTTTGTTTGGTTGGCCTCCATCTGTGAAGACACTCTCTCATTCAGGTGAGACTGAGGTAAGAATCATGGGACCATAACCTTCCATCTCATCTTTTCTCCAAGGCTTGGACCACGTGTTGTTGTGTTTTTTTTTTAAAGGGAAACACATATGAATTATTTTAGAGGCTAAC
>NW_007154269.1:0-2457 GCF_000164805.1 Carlito syrichta | reverse complement strand
TGCCAGTTGATTTAACTAGCTGACTTAATTAACTGGCAACCTAGCTTGCCAGCTGATTTAACTAGCTGACTTAACTAGCTGGCAACGTAGTTAGCCAGCTGGCTGGCCAGCAACTTAACTAACTGTTTTAACCAGTTAGCCAGCTGGCTAGCCAGCTGAAATAACTAACTGATATAACTAGCTAGTCAGCCAGCTGGCCTGCAGAATTAACTCGCTGCCTTAACCAGTAAACCAGCTGGCTAGTCAGCTGACTAAACTAGCTAACTACCTAGCTTGCCAGCTGGGAAGCCAGCTGAATTAATTACCTGACTTCCCAATCAGCCAGCTGCCTAGCCAGCAGACTTAACTAGCTTGCTTCCTATCTAGCTAGATGGGTAGCCAGCTGACTTAACAAGTTGACTTCAACAGCTAGCCATCTGGGTAACAGCTGTCTCAACTAGCTGATGTAACTAGTTAGACAGGTGGCTAGAGAGTTAACTTTACTAGCTCTCTACAAAGCTAGCTAGCTGGCTAACCAGCAGACTTAACTAACTGACTTAATTATCTAGACTGCTGGCTAGCCAACAGACTTAACTAGCTCACTACCTAGCTAGCCAGCTTCAAGTCAGCTGAATGAACTAACTGACTTAAACAACTGGTCTGCTTGCTAGTCAACTGAATTAACCAGGTTGATATATAGCTAACTAGCTGGCTAGCATGCTGACTTAACTAGTTGACTTAACTTAGTAGCCAGTTGTCTAGCCCACTGATGTAATTAGTCTGCTGCCAGCTAGCCAGCTGGCTAGTCAGCTGACTTAACTAGGTGACTTAACTATATAGCCAGTGGGATAGACAGTTGACTTAAATATCTACCTACCTAACAAACCAGCTTTCTAGACAACTGACTTAACTAGGTGACTTAACTAGCTAGCCAGCTAGCAAGCTGGCTGACATAATTGCCTAGGTACCTAGCTATCAAGCTGGATAGCCATCTGACTTAACTAGCAAGCTACCTACATAGCCTGCTGGCTTGCCAGCTGACTTAACACTTAGCTACCTAGTTAACCAACTTAACTAGGTTATTTAACTAACTATTTAAATGATTAGACAGCTGACTTAACTAGCTAGCTACCCAGCTAGGCAGCTGGCTTGTCAGCTGACAACTCACTGAATTGACTAGCTAGTAAACTGACTTAACTAGCTGACTTAATCTTCTAGCTACCAAGCTAGCCAGGTGGTTTAACCAGCTAGCTTAACTAGCTAGCTACCTAGCAAGCTATCTAGCTAGCCACCTGACTTAACTAGCAGTCATAACTAGCTATCTAGCTGAAAGAAATATCTATCTTATGTAGCTTGCTTCCTAGATAACCAGCTGAATTAACTAGCTGTAATAAGTAGCTAGTCAAATGGCTACTCACCTGACTTAATTAGCTTTTTAACTAGCTAACCACCTGGATAGCCAACTGACTTAATGAGTCAACTTAACTAGCTAGGCAGCTGGTTGCCAGCTGACTGATCCAGCTGCCTTAACCAGGTAGTCAGCTGGCTAGTCAGCTGGCAAAGGAGATAGCTAGCAGATTTAACGAGTTGGTTAACCAGTTAGCTAATTGTTTTAAGTAGTTTGTAAACAAGTTAAGTAGCTGAGTTAACTAGTTGAATAAGGAGTGACCTAGGTTACTTAACCTGTTGGCTAACGAGTCACCTGACTAGTTAGCTGGTTTTACACGTTGGCTGACAACTAGTCCAACCTGTTATCTAGCTTAACAAGGTGGCCCACTAGTCGGCCTACCAGTTAGCTGACCAGTTGGCCCACTAGTTGGCACAATTACTCAGTTGGCTGACTGGTCTCCTGACCTAACCAGTCAGCTGACAATTTGGCTATTTGGCTGGCCTAAGTATTTGGCCGCCTAGTTAGCAGAGAAAACTTCTCAGCTGACAAGTTGGCCGACTATTTGGCTGATTGGTTAGGTGAAATAACTAGTTGGCCATCAACTCGTCCAACCCCTTAGCTAACTTAACTAGTCGGCCTGTGAGTTAGCTGACTGGTCACTGAATTAACTAGTTGGCCAGCGAGTGAGCCAACAGGCCAGCTGACTTAACTAGTTGACCAGCGAGTGAGCCGACTGTTCAGGTGATTTAACTAGTCGGCCAACGAGTGAGTCAACTGTTCAGCTGACTTAACTATTCGGCTGGCGAGTGAGCTGACTGGTCAGCTGACTTTAGTCAGATGGCTAGTGAGCCGACTGGTCAGAAGACTTAAGTCAATCAGTGATTGAGCCGACTGGTGAGCCGCCTTAACTAGTCAGCAGTCAAGTGAGCTGATGTGTGGGCCTCCTTAACTATTCAGCCAGAGAGCGAGCCGACCAGTGAGCTGACTTAACAAGTCGGCTGGCGAGCAAGCCGACTAGTTCACTGACATGTTGGCCTGCAAGTGAACTGACAAGTAATTGACCTGTTGGCAGGCAAGCGAGCCGACTA
>NW_007154268.1:0-1092 GCF_000164805.1 Carlito syrichta | reverse complement strand
CCTGCCAATCGGTCAGCAAACTATTCGACTCACTCATGAGCCAAATGGTCAACTAACTTGTCTGCTCTCTCACAGGCCAACAGCTTAGCTAGCTAGTCAGCTTGCTCTCCATCCGACTAGTTAATTCGGTTCACCAGTCGGCTCACATGCAAGCTGACTAGTTAAAGCAGCTCACCTGTCGCCTCAACTGCTGGTCGACTAGTTAAGTCAGCTCACCTGTCTGCTCATTAGCCAGCCAAGTTAAGTCCTCTGACGATTCGGCTCACTCGCCAGTCTACTAAAGTCAGCTGACCAGTCAGTTCACTCGCCAGTCAAATAGTTAAGTCAGCTGACCAATTGGATCACTTGCCAGCTGACTAGTTAAGTCAGCTGACCTGTTGGATCACTCACTGGACAATTAGTTAAATCATCTCACCTGTTGGCTCACTCACTGGTCAACTAGTCAAGTCAGGTAGCCAGTCGGTCGCCTAGGCGGCCAACTAGTTAAGTCAGCTAACCAATCATCCGAATAGTCTGCCAACTTGTCAGCCGACAATTTAGCTCAGCAAATTAGTCACTGACAAAGTTAGACCATCTAACTAATCGGCCTAGTAATCAGCCGAATAGTTAGGTCAGCAAACCATCCATCCAACTAGTTAACAGAGTTGACTAGTGGGCCAACTCGTCAGTCAACTATCTAACCCATCTAACTAGTGTGTTGACTTGTTGAACAACTTGTTAAGCCAGCTAACAAGTAGGTTGTGTAGTCAGCCAACGTGTTAAAACAGCTAACTATTCTGCCGACTAATCAACCAAGTTAAGTCACTTAGCTAATTTGTTAAACAACTAATTCAGTTAGCTAGTTAACTCGTTTACCAACTAGTTAATCCAGGTAGATAACTCATTAACCAAGTCGTTAAGTCAGCTTGCTACCTCGTTAGCCAACTAGTTAAGTCAGCTAGCAAAGTCAGCTAGATAACCCGCCAACGAGCTAAGGCAGCTAGCTACATCAGCTAGTTAAGTCAGCTGGTTAACCAGCTGACTAACTGGTTAACACAGCTAGTTAAGTCAGCTGGAAACCATCTGGCTACCTAATTAAGTCAGCTCGTTAAG
>NW_007154267.1:0-934 GCF_000164805.1 Carlito syrichta | reverse complement strand
CCAACTAGTTAAGTCAGCTAACCAATCATCCGAATAGTCTGCCAACTTGTCAGCCGACAATTTAGCTCAGCAAATTAGTCACTGACAAAGTTAGACCATCTAATTAATCGGCCTAGTAATCAGCCGAATAGTTAGGTCAGCAAACCATCCATCCAACTAGTTAACAGAGTTGACTAGTGGGCCAACTCGTCAGTCAACTATCTAACCCATCTAACTAGTGTGTTGACTTGTTGAACAACTTGTTAAGCCAGCTAACAAGTAGGTTGTGTAGTCAGCCAACGTGTTAAAACAGCTAACTATTCTGCCGACTAATCAACCAAGTTAAGTCACTTAGCTAATTTGTTAAACAACTAATTCAGTTAGCTAGTTAACTCGTTTACCAACTAGTTAATCCAGGTAGATAACTCATTAACCAAGTCGTTAAGTCAGCTTGCTACCTCGTTAGCCAACTAGTTAAGTCAGCTAGCAAAGTCAGCTAGATAACCCGCCAACGAGCTAAGGCAGCTAGCTACATCAGCTAGTTAAGTCAGCTGGTTAACCAGCTGACTAACTGGTTAACACAGCTAGTTAAGTCAGCTGGAAACCATCTGGCTACCTAATTAAGTCAGCTCGTTAAGTCAGTTGGCTATCCAGCAGGCTAGTTAGTTAAAAAGCTAGTTAAGTCAGGCTATCCATCAGACTAGCTAGATATTTCAGCTAGTTAAGTCGGCTGGCTAACTAGGAAGATCCCTATATAAGTCAGCATGTTATGTCAGCTAGCTAGCTAGTGAGGTCAGCTAGTTAAATCAGGCGGCTAGCTAGATAGTTAACTATTTAACTAGCTAGTTAACCCACCATGTTAAAACAGCTGGTTAGCCATGTAGCTAGCTGGTTAAGTCAGTCAGTTAAGTCAGTTTTCTAGCTAGTTATTTCAGCGAACTAAGGTCAGCAGGCT
>NW_007154266.1:0-351 GCF_000164805.1 Carlito syrichta | reverse complement strand
ACCCCAGGGCCCTTCTGGAGCCCCGGGCCCAGAGCCCAGGCCTTTTCACCACGGGGTTCTCCTGGAGCCCCAGTACCAGAGCCCCAGCCCTCTCACCCCAGGGCCCTCCTGGAGGCCCAGGCCCAGAAGGGCCCCAGCCCTCTCACCCCAGGTTCCTCCTAGAGCCCTGGGACTAGAAGGGCCCTGGACCTCCCAGACCTTGGACCTACTGGAACCCTGGGCCCAGAGCCACGGCCTTCTCACTCCTGGGCCCTCTTGGAGCTCTGGGCTCAGAAGGGCCCAGGCCCTTTCACCCCAGGATCCTCCTAGAGCCCCAGCCATCAAGCCCCTGGCCGTCTCACCCTGGAAACC
>NW_007154265.1:0-851 GCF_000164805.1 Carlito syrichta | reverse complement strand
TGTGGATGACCATTCTGGGAACACAGACTCTAGAGAAATGGGATCAATGTTCCTAAGTTAAAAGATAAGCTTTTGTTGCTACCGAAAGAAGATATTTAAAAAATTAATAGGATTTCAACATGTTGAATACAAGGCTGGTTTATCAGTTTCAAATCATTAATTAGCAGCAGTTGGTTTTATTTTCCATCTGGCTTCCTCCCTCCTTCCCTCCCTCCCTCTGGGGTTGGAGAAGGAAAACTATACTGACCAATAAATGCAGATTAAAAACTTCTAGCGTGCTTTGGGAGGCTGAGGTGAGTGGATTGCCTGAGCCCGCGGGTTCGAAACCTGCCTGGGGAACTTGGCGAGACCTCATCTCTACAATAAGTCAAAAATTAGCCGGGCATGGTAGTGCATACCTGTAGTTTCAGCTACTTGGAAGGCTGAGGTGGAAGGATCCCCAGAGCCCAGCAGGTCGAGGTTGCAGTCCAGTCTGGGTGACAGAGTGAGACACCAACTCAAAAAAAAAAACAAAAAAAACAACTTCTAGCGTGAAAAAGCTAATATGGTAAGTTCATATCAAGCTGTAATTTTACACTCTATGTGTTCTATTTACTTCTTAAAAATTTTTCACACAATTATGCCTTTTTTAAAACTAATTTTTGGATTCTACTTGAAAGACAATAAACTTTTCTTACCAAGGCCAGCCATTTTATTAGAGGGAATCTCCAGAATGAAAAAGTCTGTCTGCTCTGACTCATCCCTAAGAATGCAGAAGTGTTCTGTGTAGAATCTTCAGACTGATGGAATTGCTTCATTTTACTTTCTCTCCCTACCTTTTTGAACATGACAGAAGCAAGTAATTTTACTTG
>NW_007154264.1:0-862 GCF_000164805.1 Carlito syrichta | reverse complement strand
AAAAAAAAAAGACTGACAGTGGTGGGAAACTATGGGGGGGGAGAGGAGGGAAGGTGCGATTAAGGGTAGTCAATATTTGTCTGGGGACGGGGAGACACCCTTATCAACAAGGGTGCTGAACGAGCATATTTGTATACCTGACCCTTAACTGTACCCCACAATATCAAAATAAAAAATAGTGATATTAAAAAAAATTAATTTTTTAGCACTGGTTTGCAGAAGATGAAATCTATTTTTCCTGTATGCTCTTTGGATATATAGCTAGTTTAAAGTAATTTTGTTTTCTCTTTCTACGTTTTCCACAGAGTGGACATCAGATCAAGGATCAGTTTGATAAGAAGCCACAAAGAGGACCTGAAAATTCAAAACAGCAATTGCAGCTGCCTCTTCGTCCTTCATGGGAAGCAGGCAAAAGGCGAAAAGAACAGCAATCTAAAATTGCTGTGTTTTAGGGGAAAAAGATTACATTTGCTGATTGATTAGTGCCTCTTTTTGTGAACTTTTCCATCTAAAAATTATTTTTCTATTATTTAAACTTGAATGAGTCTATTGGGGAAGAGAAGTATAGAATGCTGTTTTAAATTTTTTTTAGAGTAATTTCAAGTTACATTTACATTTTTTACAAATCAAATTTGTAGTTAAATTGATTTTCAATAATATCCCCCATACTGTTTCCCCTATAAAAGAATTTTGGTATCATAATGATCTCAGATTTTCTCATGTGTGTTTATCATAGTGTATATTTCACTGATTCAGCTGTTTTTTGGCCTTGAAAATATTGGCAGTAGCGGAAAACTGTCAGGGGAAGGGGGGTGGGACTGGCAGTTGAGGGAAACTGCTAGGGGGCATAGATCATCAACAA
>NW_007154263.1:0-4162 GCF_000164805.1 Carlito syrichta | reverse complement strand
GCCTGGTCACTCCATCTTGCTTCCTCTTACAGGGAGATTCGCCATTTCCATGGGCAAGGGGCTGCTCTGAGTGGTACAAGGGACAGTCATGGCCTCTGTCTTCTTCAACTTTTAATTACGAGGGGAGCAGTTGTTTTGTCATTTTTTAAAAATAGGTTTGGTTTTTGTCCTTCCTTGGAATTTTCTGAGAATACAGGTCTTTGTTATTCATGGTGGGCTGAGTTTATGCTACCGAGGTGACTCAGAATGGGGACTGAAAAGACCAACCATGTGTTTAGAGGATTGGTGTTTTGAACCAGGTGAGATCAGCCTGACCTCTGGGGAAGAAAAGGGGCTGGAAATTGAGTTCAATAACATGGTAAAGAAATCAACCAATCATGTCGATGTTAGGAAACCTCAGAAAACCCTCTGAACAAAAAACTCACTTGAGCTTCCTGGTTGATGGACACCTCACTGTGTAGGATGGGGACACATCCTGATTCCACTGGGTGAGGTCCTAGAAGCCCCACATTCAGGACTCTCCCTGACCACGCCCCATGTGTCTCTGCATCTGGCTGAACCTGATTTGCATCCTTCATAATAAACCTGTCATGGTAAGTGTGGTGCTTTGGAGCTCTGTGAGCCATTCTAGCAAATTAGTGAAGCTAGGGAGTCATGAAAACCCCCACATTTGTAGCCAGTTGGTCAGAAGCGCAGGTGGCCTGGGAGATTATGAGCTTGTAGCCGGTGTCTGAAAGGGCAGTCTTGTTGCAGTCGGAGACCTTAAACCCTGTAGAGCTGTGTTAACTTGCGGTGGCTAATATAACATTGCATTATAGCATTGCAAGTTTACTCTTGGGGAAGGATCAACTCTGATGAGGCCATGACCATGAAGACAGTCTCACTGGGGTCCAGAGAGTTCAGTTCTCTGAGTGTGAAGCCCTCTCACCTGCCTGGGTCACTGGACTTGCAGATTCCGGAACCTGTGTCCACCACTGGAAAGTCTATCAGCAGGGCAAGCTCCCGTGAAGTCAGGCCAGCACACCCAGTGGAGTCTAAGGGTGCTGGCTTAGAGGAATACGCTGGTCATCCTGGCTCCTCCCTCTGCCCTGTTCCTCTCTGTCCAGCCAGTGGCCCAGCTGCAAAGTGTGAGGCACCTACTTAGAACGTTGACCGTGGACTCGGATGTCAGCTGGGTATTAATGGGCATCACATATTCTATGGTGAAGCAACGTTCCCGCTCCTCACCTGTGGATACAAGAATCACATTTCCAAGGTCCTTCCTGAACATGGGCTTGCAGGTAGCTCCTTTTTTAAAAATATTTTTTTATTTTAAAGATGTGGTGTACAGTTTGAGGTTAGGTATACAAATGGTAATTGTGTAGGTAAAGTTTGGGCCTCACTTTGGCAGGTAGTTCCTTAAAATGGTATTTTAAATGAGAAAATCCCAGGCCAGGCTCTGTGGCTCAGCCTATAATCCTAGCACTTTGGGAGGCCGAGGCAAGTGGGTTCAAGACCAGCCAGGGCAACTTGGTGAAACCTCATCCCTACAATAAAAAAGTCAAAAATTAGCTGGTGTGGTAGTACACACCTGCAGTTCCTGTTACTTGGAAGACTGAGGCAGAAGGATCACTGGAGCCCAGCAGGTCAACGCTGGGGTGGCCGTGAGTGTGCCATTGCATTCTAGCCTGGGCGATGGAGTGAGACTCCAACTGAAAAAAAAAGAGAGAGAGAGAAAATTCCAGTGACCACTGTGGCAGTCCTGGCCAGCCGGGCTGGTCCTGCACTGTCAGGAAGTGATGAAGGACAGGGATCTTGGAGTATCAACTCCAGGTTCCAGAGAAGTGAGCAGAGTGAGGGCCAGAAAGCTGAATCCAAAGCCTCCCCGGCACTGCAGAGCAGGAGGGCACTGCTTTGGGCTTTTGTCTGGCCGGGCCATTTCATAGACAGAGAAGCAGAGAAACTGCAATGTTTCTCCCCTTGCCAACTAGTGGATGCCAGGAAGTGGAGGAGGAGACTGGCTCAACCTCCCCGAACCTCATTTCCTTACTGTAAAGTGGAGCTAGGAAGTCGTGTCTTGCAGCGCTGCTGGGAGGGTTACGGGAGTGGTAGTCCAGCAGGCTGAAGAGCCCGAGCCCTTGAGACCTGCGCAGTGCCCTCGCACGCAGCCCTGGGGGCAGTGTGGGCAAGACACGGCACACCTGCCTTTCAGGCGTGAGAGCCGGGAGTGGAAGGGTCTCACTCCGACAGGGCTGGAGATTCAGGCCTTGAATGAGGAGCAGGTCTTGGTCCCCGGGGAGCACCACCTGGCATTTAGAGGGACCATCCACGGTGAACCGTCCCCAGCCAGGGGCACTCATACCTGCAAGGAAGCAGACTCTCCAGAGGTCCGAGTGCTGGGACATCTTAATCTCGGTGCTCTGTTTCTGGGGCACCACCACACCCTCCTCCAGGTACAGCCAGTAGTTGATGCTGATGGTGATGCCCAGCAGGCCCAGCCCACAGACAGCGAAGACACTGCTCAGCAGGGTCAGGGCCTTCCTCCCGCAGGTGCTCATCTTCCCGGATGGTCGCTGAGCAGCCAACAGCTGTGCTCCTGCTGGCACCGGTGGGCTCTGGGTGCAGGGAGAGACAGGAGCAAGTGTCAGTGGCCAGGCTCTGAGAAGACCAAGATGAGGACCAGTATCCAGTCAGCTGCACTCAGATCATGGTGGGTGGACGCCGCCAGGAAACTCCCAGACACCAGGCCCACAGCAGAGGTGCCGCCCTGCTCTCCAACCCTCAGGAATTCACAGGTTTCTTTGCATGCCACTGCAAGGGCCCCCTTGTCCTCTCTGGGAGTCCCCCTGGCTGGGCATCACCATTCGTTCATTCAGGAACCTATTGTGCCAGACTTGGAAATACAAAAATGAACATGACATGGTGCCAGACTTGGGAAACACCAAAATAAAAGGTCACTGATCTCTCCCTTGAAGTGTTCCCCATCCAGCAGGAGAACAAAGGCATCCCCCAAACAACTGCCTGCAGCCCACTGGAGGGGGGGAGACCAACCCAGGTAGCACAGAGGAAGAGTGGCGAAGAGAACTCTTCTCGCTGGGCTTCTGTGTTGAGAAGGGTCCTGAGGCTCAAGTGCCCTCTGTCAGAGCTGCATGCTCCAAGGGGTAGTGGTGGCAGCCTTGGACGAGGCACAGGGGCAGGGAAGGTTTTCCAGGGAAGGTGTCTTCCTCGTGTGACTCTGATTAGTTGGAGGACCTAGTCGCCACAAGTACAGAAGCCACACCACAGTCCAGCCTGCCAGATCCACCGACCCAGAAACGGCCCCACTCTGGCCTGCTCGCCACAGCACGTTGGCAGAGCCGGCTCTGCTGCAGCCAGAAAGAAGCGGGGTCTATGCGAGGTCAGCCAGGAGCACACTGATGGACACCTGCCGGGCCCGATGCTGGGCCTGGAGCTGGGCCCCCGTGGGGAGCAAGGCGGGTGGCGCCAACCCCAGGAGCCCACAGTCAGCTCAGGGCTCCTGCACTCGGGCCATGACCTGGAACCATCTAGGATGAGGTCCGGTTTCCTGGGAGCTGCCCTGAGAGACTCTGACACCCTGCCTCCAGCAGGACCTGGGCAATGGTCTTTGTCAGTGCCTGCAGGTGACACTCATATGCAACCAACGTCCAGAACAACTGATCTGTGTTCTCAGCCTGCAGTCCATGGACCAGCAGCATCGGATCACCAGGGAGTTTGCGGGGAAAGTCAATACTCTGGCCCCTCCTACTTTCTAGATCCAAATGGGCATTTTAGGTGACTCGGGTGGGTTGTATGCCTGCTAAAAATCTGAGAAGCGGTGTGCCAACCAAACAGGGGGTGACAGTATAATGCAGCAACTGTCATAACAGAGAAAGCCCAGGTTGTGAGGCGGGCCCAGAAGGGGTCTCCCGGGGGGATGGAAGGTGGAGTGATTCTAGAAGAGGGCAGGGCGTGGGACAACTCTAGCAGAGTCTCACTGGAGCCATCATGGCTGTAAGGTTGCCATGCTGTCAGCAACTTTCACCAGCCCCTGCAATACTGCAACACCAGAAATTTTGCAACGGGCATGAGCAATGCTTGGGAAAGAGGTGCAGCAGCGTCCTGGTGGGGCTCTCTATGACCAGGGCCCCACCCGGCGGTGTCCGCTCTCCCAGGTGGGATCTGC
>NW_007154262.1:0-3777 GCF_000164805.1 Carlito syrichta | reverse complement strand
CCAATCATGTCGATGTTAGGAAACCCCAGAAAACCCTCTGGACAAAAAACTCACTTGAGCTTCCTGGTTGATGGACACCTCACTGTGTAGGATGGGGACACATCCTGATTCCACTGGGCAAGGTCCTAGAAGCCCCACATTCAGGACTCTCCCTGACCTCGCCCCATGTGTCTCTGCATCTGGCTGAACCTGATTTGCATCCTTCATAATAAACCTGTCATGGTAAGTGTGGTGCTTTGGAGCTCTGTGAGCCATTCTAGCAAATTAGTGAAGCTAGGGAGTCATGAAAACCCCCACATTTGTAGCCAGTTGGTCAGAAGCGCAGGTGGCCTGGGAGATTATGAGCTTGTAGCCGGTGTCTGAAAGGGCAGTCTTGTTGCAGTCGGAGACCTTAAACCTGTAGAGTTGTGTTAACTTGCGGTGGCTAATATAACATTGCAAGTTTACTCTTGGGGAAGGATCAACTCTGATGAGGCCATGACCATGAAGACAGTCTCACTGGGGTCCAGAGAGTTCAGTTCTCTGAGTGTGAAGCCCTCTCACCTGCCTGGGTCACTGGACTTGCAGATTCCGGAACCTGTGTCCACCACTGGAAAGTCTATCAGCAGGGCAAGCTCCCGTGAAGTCAGGCCAGCACACCCAGTGGAGTCTAAGGGTGCTGGCTTAGAGGAATACGCTGGTCATCCTGGCTCCTCCCTCTGCCCTGTTCCTCTCTGTCCAGCCAGTGGCCCAGCTGCAAAGTGTGAGGCACCTACTTAGAACGTTGACCGTGGACTCGGATGTCAGCTGGGTATTAATGGGCATCACATATTCTATGGTGAAGCAACGTTCCCGCTCCTCACCTGTGGATACAAGAATCACATTTCCAAGGTCCTTCCTGAACATGGGCTTGCAGGTAGCTCCTTTTTTAAAAATATTTTTTTATTTTAAAGATGTGGTGTACAGTTTGAGGTTAGGTATACAAATGGTAATTGTGTAGGTAAAGTTTGGGCCTCACTTTGGCAGGTAGTTCCTTAAAATGGTATTTTAAATGAGAAAATCCCAGGCCAGGCTCTGTGGCTCAGCCTATAATCCTAGCACTTTGGGAGGCCGAGGCAAGTGGGTTCAAGACCAGCCAGGGCAACTTGGTGAAACCTCATCCCTACAATAAAAAAGTCAAAAATTAGCTGGTGTGGTAGTACACACCTGCAGTTCCTGTTACTTGGAAGACTGAGGCAGAAGGATCACTGGAGCCCAGCAGGTCAACGCTGGGGTGGCCGTGAGTGTGCCATTGCATTCTAGCCTGGGCGATGGAGTGAGACTCCAACTGAAAAAAAAAGAGAGAGAGAGAAAATTCCAGTGACCACTGTGGCAGTCCTGGCCAGCCGGGCTGGTCCTGCACTGTCAGGAAGTGATGAAGGACAGGGATCTTGGAGTATCAACTCCAGGTTCCAGAGAAGTGAGCAGAGTGAGGGCCAGAAAGCTGAATCCAAAGCCTCCCCGGCACTGCAGAGCAGGAGGGCACTGCTTTGGGCTTTTGTCTGGCCGGGCCATTTCATAGACAGAGAAGCAGAGAAACTGCAATGTTTCTCCCCTTGCCAACTAGTGGATGCCAGGAAGTGGAGGAGGAGACTGGCTCAACCTCCCCGAACCTCATTTCCTTACTGTAAAGTGGAGCTAGGAAGTCGTGTCTTGCAGCGCTGCTGGGAGGGTTACGGGAGTGGTAGTCCAGCAGGCTGAAGAGCCCGAGCCCTTGAGACCTGCGCAGTGCCCTCGCACGCAGCCCTGGGGGCAGTGTGGGCAAGACACGGCACACCTGCCTTTCAGGCGTGAGAGCCGGGAGTGGAAGGGTCTCACTCCGACAGGGCTGGAGATTCAGGCCTTGAATGAGGAGCAGGTCTTGGTCCCCGGGGAGCACCACCTGGCATTTAGAGGGACCATCCACGGTGAACCGTCCCCAGCCAGGGGCACTCATACCTGCAAGGAAGCAGACTCTCCAGAGGTCCGAGTGCAGGGACATCTTAATCTCGGTGCTCTGGTTCTGGGGCACCACCACACCCTCCTCCAGGTACAGCCAGTAGTCGATGCTGATGGTGATGCCCAGCAGGCCCAGCCCACAGACAGCGAAGACACTGCTCAGCAGGGTCAGGGCCTTCCTCCCGCAGGTGCTCATCTTCCCGGATGGTCGCTGAGCAGCCAGCAGCTGTGCTCCTGCTGGCACTGGTGGGCTCTGGGTGCAGGGAGAGACAGGAGCAAGTGTCAGTGGCCAGGCTCTGAGAAGACCAAGATGAGGACCAGTATCCAGTCAGCTGCACTCAGATCATGGTGGGTGGACGCCGCCAGGAAACTCCCAGACACCAGGCCCACAGCAGAGGTGCCGCCCTGCTCTCCAACCCTCAGGAATTCACAGGTTTCTTTGCATGCCACTGCAAGGGCCCCCTTGTCCTCTCTGGGAGTCCCCCTGGCTGGGCATCACCATTCGTTCATTCAGGAACCTATTGTGCCAGACTTGGAAATACAAAAATGAACATGACATGGTGCCAGACTTGGGAAACACCAAAATAAAAGGTCACTGATCTCTCCCTTGAAGTGTTCCCCATCCAGCAGGAGAACAAAGGCATCCCCCAAACAACTGCCTGCAGCCCACTGGAGGGGGGGAGACCAACCCAGGTAGCACAGAGGAAGAGTGGCGAAGAGAACTCTTCTCGCTGGGCTTCTGTGTTGAGAAGGGTCCTGAGGCTCAAGTGCCCTCTGTCAGAGCTGCATGCTCCAAGGGGTAGTGGTGGCAGCCTTGGACGAGGCACAGGGGCAGGGAAGGTTTTCCAGGGAAGGTGTCTTCCTCGTGTGACTCTGATTAGTTGGAGGACCTAGTCGCCACAAGTACAGAAGCCACACCACAGTCCAGCCTGCCAGATCCACCGACCCAGAAACGGCCCCACTCTGGCCTGCTCGCCACAGCACGTTGGCAGAGCCGGCTCTGCTGCAGCCAGAAAGAAGCGGGGTCTATGCGAGGTCAGTCAGGAGCACACTGATGGACACCTGCCGGGCCCGATGCTGGGCCTGGAGCTGGGCCCCCGTGGGGAGCAAGGCGGGTGGCGCCAACCCCAGGAGCCCACAGTCAGCTCAGGGCTCCTGCACTCGGGCCATGACCTGGAACCATCTAGGATGAGGTCCGGTTTCCTGGGAGCTGCCCTGAGAGACTCTGACACCCTGCCTCCAGCAGGACCTGGGCAATGGTCTTTGTCAGTGCCTGCAGGTGACACTCATATGCAACCAACGTCCAGAACAACTGATCTGTGTTCTCAGCCTGCAGTCCATGGACCAGCAGCATCGGATCACCAGGGAGTTTGCGGGGAAAGTCAATACTCTGGCCCCTCCTACTTTCTAGATCCAAATGGGCATTTTAGGTGACTCGGGTGGGTTGTATGCCTGCTAAAAATCTGAGAAGCGGTGTGCCAACCAAACAGGGGGTGACAGTATAATGCAGCAACTGTCATAACAGAGAAAGCCCAGGTTGTGAGGCGGGCCCAGAAGGGGTCTCCCGGGGGGATGGAAGGTGGAGTGATTCTAGAAGAGGGCAGGGCGTGGGACAACTCTAGCAGAGTCTCACTGGAGCCATCATGGCTGTAAGGTTGCCATGCTGTCAGCAACTTTCACCAGCCCCTGCAATACTGCAACACCAGAAATTTTGCAACGGGCATGAGCAATGCTTGGGAAAGAGGTGCAGCAGCGTCCTGGTGGGGCTCTCTATGACCAGGGCCCCACCCGGCGGTGTCCGCTCTCCCAGGTGGGATCTGC
>NW_007154261.1:0-8086 GCF_000164805.1 Carlito syrichta | reverse complement strand
GATTTCAAGAGCCAGCATATTCTGAACTTCTGTCATCTCCTCTGGGCATAAACCACCTTTTTCCTGGGAGAGCACACTGCCTGCCCACATGGAACCTGTGGGAGGGCCTGGTCACTCCATCTTGCTTCCTCTTACAGGGAGATTCGCCATTTCCATGGGCAAGGGACTGCTCTGAGTGGTACAAGGGACAGTCATGGCCTCTGTCTTCTTCAACTTTTAATTACGAGGGGAGCAGTTCTGTCATTTTTTAAAAATAGGTTTGGTTTTTGTCCTTCCTTGGAATTTTCTGAGGATACAGGTCTTTGTTATTCATGGTGGGCTGAGTTTATGCTATCGAGGTGACTCAGAATGGGGACTGGAAAGACCAACCATGTGTTTAGAGGATTGGCGTTTTGAGCCAGGTTAGATCAGCCTGACCTCTGGGGAAGGAAAGGGGCTGGAAATTGAGTTCAATAACATGGTCGAGAAATCAACCAATCATGTCGATGTTAGGAAACCCCAGAAAACCCTCTGGACAAAAAACTCACTTGAGCTTCCTGGTTGTTGGACACCTCACTGTGTAGGATGGGGACACATCCTGATTCCACTGGGCAAGGTCCTAGAAGCCCCACATTCAGGACTCTCCCTGACCTCACCCCATGTGTCTCTGCATCTGGCTGAACCTGATTTGCATCCTTCATAATAAACCTGTCATGGTAAGTGTGGTGCTTTGGAGCTCTGTGAGCCATTCTAGCAAATTAGTGAGCTAGGGAGTCATGAAAACCCCCACATTTGTAGCCAGTTGGTCAGAAGCGCAGGTGGCCTGGGAGATTATGAGCTTGTAGCCGGTGTCTGAAAGGGCAGTCTTGTTGCAGTCGGAGACCTTAAACCCTGTAGAGCTGTGTTAACTTGCGGTGGCTAATATAACATTGCATTATAGCATTGCAAGTTTACTCTTGGGGAAGGATCAACTCTGATGAGGCCATGACCATGAAGACAGTCTCACTGGGGTCCAGAGAGTTCAGTTCTCTGAGTGTGAAGCCCTCTCACCTGCCTGGGTCACTGGACTTGCAGATTCCGGAACCTGTGTCCACCACTGGAAAGTCTATCAGCAGGGCAAGCTCCCGTGAAGTCAGGCCAGCACACCCAGTGGAGTCTAAGGGTGCTGGCTTAGAGGAATACGCTGGTCATCCTGGCTCCTCCCTCTGCCCTGTTCCTCTCTGTCCAGCCAGTGGCCCAGCTGCAAAGTGTGAGGCACCTACTTAGAACGTTGACCGTGGACTCGGATGTCAGCTGGGTATTAATGGGCATCACATATTCTATGGTGAAGCAACGTTCCCGCTCCTCACCTGTGGATACAAGAATCACATTTCCAAGGTCCTTCCTGAACATGGGCTTGCAGGTAGCTCCTTTTTTAAAAATATTTTTTTATTTTAAAGATGTGGTGTACAGTTTGAGGTTAGGTATACAAATGGTAATTGTGTAGGTAAAGTTTGGGCCTCACTTTGGCAGGTAGTTCCTTAAAATGGTATTTTAAATGAGAAAATCCCAGGCCAGGCTCTGTGGCTCAGCCTATAATCCTAGCACTTTGGGAGGCCGAGGCAAGTGGGTTCAAGACCAGCCAGGGCAACTTGGTGAAACCTCATCCCTACAATAAAAAAGTCAAAAATTAGCTGGTGTGGTAGTACACACCTGCAGTTCCTGTTACTTGGAAGACTGAGGCAGAAGGATCACTGGAGCCCAGCAGGTCAACGCTGGGGTGGCCGTGAGTGTGCCATTGCATTCTAGCCTGGGCGATGGAGTGAGACTCCAACTGAAAAAAAAAGAGAGAGAGAGAAAATTCCAGTGACCACTGTGGCAGTCCTGGCCAGCCGGGCTGGTCCTGCACTGTCAGGAAGTGATGAAGGACAGGGATCTTGGAGTATCAACTCCAGGTTCCAGAGAAGTGAGCAGAGTGAGGGCCAGAAAGCTGAATCCAAAGCCTCCCCGGCACTGCAGAGCAGGAGGGCACTGCTTTGGGCTTTTGTCTGGCCGGGCCATTTCATAGACAGAGAAGCAGAGAAACTGCAATGTTTCTCCCCTTGCCAACTAGTGGATGCCAGGAAGTGGAGGAGGAGACTGGCTCAACCTCCCCGAACCTCATTTCCTTACTGTAAAGTGGAGCTAGGAAGTCGTGTCTTGCAGCGCTGCTGGGAGGGTTACGGGAGTGGTAGTCCAGCAGGCTGAAGAGCCCGAGCCCTTGAGACCTGCGCAGTGCCCTCGCACGCAGCCCTGGGGGCAGTGTGGGCAAGACACGGCACACCTGCCTTTCAGGCGTGAGAGCCGGGAGTGGAAGGGTCTCACTCCGACAGGGCTGGAGATTCAGGCCTTGAATGAGGAGCAGGTCTTGGTCCCCGGGGAGCACCACCTGGCATTTAGAGGGACCATCCACGGTGAACCGTCCCCAGCCAGGGGCACTCATACCTGCAAGGAAGCAGACTCTCCAGAGGTCCGAGTGCTGGGACATCTTAATCTCGGTGCTCTGTTTCTGGGGCACCACCACACCCTCCTCCAGGTACAGCCAGTAGTTGATGCTGATGGTGATGCCCAGCAGGCCCAGCCCACAGACAGTGAAGACACTGCTCAGCAGGGTCAGGGCCTTCCTCCCGCAGGTGCTCATCTTCCCGAATGGTCGCTGAGCAGCCAACAGCTGTGCTCCTGCTGGCACCGGTGGGCTCTGGGTGCAGGGAGAGACAGGAGCAAGTGTCAGTGGCCAGGCTCTGAGAAGACCAAGATGAGGACCAGTATCCAGTCAGCTGCACTCAGATCATGGTGGGTGGACGCCGCCAGGAAACTCCCAGACACCAGGCCCACAGCAGAGGTGCCGCCCTGCTCTCCAACCCTCAGGAATTCACAGGTTTCTTTGCATGCCACTGCAAGGGCCCCCTTGTCCTCTCTGGGAGTCCCCCTGGCTGGGCATCACCATTCGTTCATTCAGGAACCTATTGTGCCAGACTTGGAAATACAAAAATGAACATGACATGGTGCCAGACTTGGGAAACACCAAAATAAAAGGTCACTGATCTCTCCCTTGAAGTGTTCCCCATCCAGCAGGAGAACAAAGGCATCCCCCAAACAACTGCCTGCAGCCCACTGGAGGGGGGGAGACCAACCCAGGTAGCACAGAGGAAGAGTGGCGAAGAGAACTCTTCTCGCTGGGCTTCTGTGTTGAGAAGGGTCCTGAGGCTCAAGTGCCCTCTGTCAGAGCTGCATGCTCCAAGGGGTAGTGGTGGCAGCCTTGGACGAGGCACAGGGGCAGGGAAGGTTTTCCAGGGAAGGTGTCTTCCTCGTGTGACTCTGATTAGTTGGAGGACCTAGTCGCCACAAGTACAGAAGCCACACCACAGTCCAGCCTGCCAGATCCACCGACCCAGAAACGGCCCCACTCTGGCCTGCTCGCCACAGCACGTTGGCAGAGCCGGCTCTGCTGCAGCCAGAAAGAAGCGGGGTCTATGCGAGGTCAGCCAGGAGCACACTGATGGACACCTGCCGGGCCCGATGCTGGGCCTGGAGCTGGGCCCCCGTGGGGAGCAAGGCGGGTGGCGCCAACCCCAGGAGCCCACAGTCAGCTCAGGGCTCCTGCACTCGGGCCATGACCTGGAACCATCTAGGATGAGGTCCGGTTTCCTGGGAGCTGCCCTGAGAGACTCTGACACCCTGCCTCCAGCAGGACCTGGGCAATGGTCTTTGTCAGTGCCTGCAGGTGACACTCATATGCAACCAACGTCCAGAACAACTGATCTGTGTTCTCAGCCTGCAGTCCATGGACCAGCAGCATCGGATCACCAGGGAGTTTGCGGGGAAAGTCAATACTCTGGCCCCTCCTACTTTCTAGATCCAAATGGGCATTTTAGGTGACTCGGGTGGGTGTATGCCTGCTAAAATCTGAGAAGCGGTGTGCCAACCAAACAGGGGGTGACAGTATAATGCAGCAACTGTCATAACAGAGAAAGCCCAGGTTGTGAGGCGGGCCCAGAAGGGGTCTCCTGGGGGGATGGAAGGTGGAGTGATTCTAGAAGAGGGCAGGGCGTGGGACAACTCTAGCAGAGTCTCACTGGAGCCATCATGGCTGTAAGGTTGCCACACTGTCAGCAACTTTCACCAGCCCCTGCAATACTGCAACACCAGAAATTTTGCAACGGGGCATGAGCAATGCTTGGGAAAGAGGTGCAGCAGCGTCCTGGTGGGGCTCTCTATGACCAGGGTCCCACCCAGCGGTATCCTCTCTCCCAGCTGGGATCTGCGGCACAGTGGACATGAGACCGCTGGAAAGTGATGAAAGCCAGACTTACCTGCAGAATCTGGGCTCATGCCATGAGGTGAAGAGCAGGGAGACAAGTGCTCCCTGTGGAGAAGTGGGACTACCCTGCTCCTGATTCTGCAGTGCCATCCCTGTCCCAGCAGCTGAGGCGGGGCCTAGTGGGGGGTATTTGGGTCATGGGGGGATCCCTCAGGAAGGCTGGGGTGCTGGTCTCCAGGGAGGGGGTGAGCTTGTGCCCTTAGAGGCTGGATTAGTCAGAAGGAGCCAGTCAACTCCCACGAGACCGGGATGTTAGAAATCCTCAGGTCTCCTCCGTGTCCTTTTTGACCTTCACCTCCTTGTGTTGCTGCAGGAAAGCCCTCACCAGAAGCCAGGGCCCTGGCCTTGAACTTCTCAGCCTGCAGAACTGTGAGCAAAATAAACTCACTTTCTTTATAAATTACCCAATCACAGAAATTCTCTCTTAGCAACACAAAACAGACTAAGGCACTCTCTGAGGCCCGTTTTTCTCCCAGATAACATAGAGGAAGAGAATAATAATACCAAAAGTGGAGGTATACTGCGAAGCACTTCATTCTCTGTTTTAATCATTGGGACTCTGTTTCCATCCTCATTTTACAGGTGAGCAGACTGAGGGTCAGAAGGGTTAAGACACTTGCACAGGCCCACTCAGCAAGTGGCGGGCCTGCGTGTGACCCTCACCTCGCCTCACTCCCAAGCCTTCCTCAGGCCACCCCCAGGAGCATATCCAAAGTGGATCCCATGGAGCTATAGTCCCATGGCATATTCAAAACAAGGGGCTCTTTGGCAAGGAACAGTGAGAGAAACACTGCATCTGGCTCTTTGAAGAACCACGTTGCGCACTGTGTCAAAAGTCCGAAAAGCCCGTTTTGCTTTGCTCATTCCAGGCTTATCTGACCACAAAATGACATCATGTTCTGTGAAACCCACTTTAGGAACCATGCTGCCACCATGAAGGATGGCAAGACCTCTCCTGCTCACGCCACAAAACGGCTGGAGAGATTGAACTCAACCACAGACAAAATCATGCCTTGAAAAATCCTAAAGCATTATCCTGGAGTGAGGTATTATTTTTAAGCAACAATGGGCTAAGCCCTTGCCTCTTACAGAGAAGGCAAATCAGAGTTTCTCAAACATGACCACTGTCACCCAACTGAAGTTGAGCAGCCCATTTTAATGTTAAGCTTGACAGAGAGAGATGAGAAGGATTTAGGTCTTGGCAATTTGGAAAGCTCAAAATGGAGAGGAGATTGAACTGGAATCTAAAAATGCAAGAAATAAAAGAATAGGGTGAAGGTGATCTTGCCTGCCACACTCTACAACAGCGCACTTAGGAAAAACAAAAAACGTGTTACATACCCTTTCCAGAGTGTGTAATACATTTATGGAATGCAACCCAGGGTGAAAAATAACAATCTTATCCATTACAAAATTGTATTTATGCTTCTGTTATGTCATCACATTCATTTGTAAGTAAGAATATTGACTGAGTCCCAATTAGCTACCAGGCAATGTGCTACACCCTTTACACACAGTATCTCATTGGGACCTCACAATAAACCTTCAGGTAGGTTAATATCAGCCCCATCTTATGGATGAAGAAACCAACGCTTATGGATATTAAGTAGCCTATATCGGCAGGTCCAACATTTTTGGCATCAAGGACTGGTTTCGTGGAAGACAATTTTTCCATGGACGACGGGTGGAGGGGGACCCTCAGGCATGAGAGTCTCCTAAGGAGTGCACCACCTGGATCCTGGGCGTGCCAGTTCACAACAGGATCCGTGCTCCTGTGAGAATCTAATGCCACAGCTGATCTGACAAAAGATGGAGCTCTGCTCACCCGCTGCTCACCTCCTGCTGTGCAGCCCAGTTCCTGACACGGGGGTGGCATGGGCGTTGGGGATCCCTGACTGACAGGACGTCAGACTGTGGATTCATACCCAGGTCTAACTCCAAAGTCTATGCTCAAACTACATCATCTCCTTACTGAAGAAACAGATGGGTTCAAGGAGCGTTGGAAAAACATCCAACATAGGTAGCTGAGACAATCTGGAAATGGATGAGATGCAATATCTTAAGAGTGTTCTTTTTAAGTGGCAAGTGTTCATAAGGGCTTCCTATTGGGGTCGTTCAAGCATATCTTCTGGTATTGTGTCACGGAGGGGCACTGTATCCCAGTCTTTCTGGTTCTGAAAACCACCTTGTAGGATGGCAGGGCTAATACTTCCCACACATAAGAAAGTCAAGTTGCAGAGAGGAAAAGTACCTGAGGTTACCAGTCAGTTGCTAAAGGAACAAGGGCGTGAACTAGAAGCATGCTAAGTGCTGATCCAATGCTTTTTTCTCTGTGCTACACAGAAAATCATAACACAGAAAATGAAAACTACCTGCACTTCTCCTTGTGAAACCTCCACCATTAACATCTTAATTCATTGCCTTCCCAGTCTTTCTTCTATATAATTGTGTGTGTGTGTCCATATTCTCCCATCCAATGTCTTCCACAGGGACAGGGGTTCCTTAAAGACACTCTAGCCTGGAGTATATGCCTTGTTCCTACATAATTAGGCCTTTGTTGAAGTCTCTGCCC
The DNA here is from genome assembly GCF_000164805.1 of Carlito syrichta. Classification (NCBI taxonomy): domain Eukaryota; kingdom Metazoa; phylum Chordata; class Mammalia; order Primates; family Tarsiidae; genus Carlito; species Carlito syrichta. The sequence goes on along the minus strand of NW_007154261.1, from coordinate 1,196 downwards.
TTGCATGGTTGCTTCTCCAACCTATGAATCTCATCTGACTTCTGCGTTCATTTGTTTTTTCTGATGAGGGAAGCAGACCGTTTTTTATAAGTTGCCACCATAAGAGAAGATGTTTATGCTAAAATATTAAATGAATTAAGTTGAATGCAAAACCACACATTTAACATAAACTCAACTGTGTAAAAAGTACACAAACTGGGAAGAAATAAACCAAAATGCTGATGGTGAATGCTTCCAAGTAATTAGGTTACGCTTTTTTTTTTATAGTTCTTTGTACTCAACAAAGCTTCTAAAAGAACATGTATTGGTCCTGAAATCAGATAAGAGAACTAAGTTAAAGATTAGAATAATCAATTTTCCATTCATTGCCCTCATAAACAAACATGCATGATTCCAGCCAACTCCTGGCTTAGAAAGATCAACTTGCAGTGTCATTCCTTGGAGAAGTGGCCCAGAAGTAGCAGCTTTGAGCTTTTTAAGATGATCACCCGAGTATCATTACCTCTAAATATTAGCTTGTTAATTATCAGGAATTAACAGTCACTAATTATCATCCATGACTAGCAATTCAGGAGAAATGTCTTGTGGAGATTAAATCACTAATGACACATCCTGCTATCCAAGCCAGTGGAAAAAAGGCCTTTCAAGGAAGTGCTTGGGTGCCCAGGTGAGGTTACAGATGCAAGGGAGCCCAGATGGTTGGGGTTTGACTGGAGGGAAGGAGAGAGTCAAATGCAGACACGCTGATCTCAGTTTCCTACAAGTCCAGAGAAACCCCTGCAGTGCTTTGATGAAGGGTTTGGGGTGTAGGGATTCCTGACAAAGCTTCAGAACCAGTTCCAACAGTTGTTCCTGTGAACTGGTCCAGTGACTCAGCATCAGCTTGGCCAGTGCCCAGCAGGATGGGCTGATGACCAGAGGACAACTCCCAGTGGTCCCTCGACCTGCCTGCTTCCTACCAGGCTTGTCCGTATAAACTTCTACAGTGGTGAAAAAATGATCACAACTACTTGACACCCCTCCCATTGAGAAGTGGGGTCTAGGTCTTCTCCCTGGAGTCCAGGCATGTCTGTGAATGCTTTGACAAATAAAGCACACAGAAGTGATTCTATGTGGCTTCTGAGGCTGGGTTGTAAGAGGAGATACAGCTTCTGCTTGGTTCTCATGGGAGCTCACTCAGGGAAAGCCAGCCTTCG
>NW_007154260.1:0-6832 GCF_000164805.1 Carlito syrichta | reverse complement strand
GCTGGTCTCCAGGGAGGGGGTGAGCTTGTGCCCTTGGAGGCTGGATTAGTCAGAAGGAGCCGGTCAACTCCCATGAGACCGATGTTAGAAAGCCTCAGGTCTCCTCCGTGTCCTTTCTGACCTTCACCTCCTTGTGTTGCTGCAGGAAAGCCCTCACCAGAAGCCAGGGCCCTGGCCTTGAACTTCTCAGCCTGCAGAACTGTGAGCAAAATAAACTCACTTTCTTTATAAATTACCCAATCACAGAAATTCTCTCTTAGCAACACAAAACAGACTAAGGCACTCTCTGAGGCCCGTTTTTCTCCCAGATAACATAGAGGAAGAGAATAATAATACCAAAAGTGGAGGTATACTGCGAAGCACTTCATTCTCTGTTTTAATCATTGGGACTCTGTTTCCATCCTCATTTTACAGGTGAGCAGACTGAGGGTCAGAAGGGTTAAGACACTTGCACAGGCCCACTCAGCAAGTGGCGGGCCTGCGTGTGACACTCACCTCGCCTCACTCCCAAGCCTTCCTCAGGCCACCCCCAGGAGCATATCCAAAGTGGATCCCATGGAGCTATAGTCCCATGGCATATTCAAAACAAGGGGCTCTTTGGCAAGGAACAGTGAGAGAAACACTGCATCTGGCTCTTTGAAGAACCACGTTGCGCACTGTGTCAAAGTCCGAAAAGCCCGTTTTGCTTTGCTCATTCCAGGCTTATCTGACCACAAAATGACATCATGTTTCTGTGAAACCCACTTTAGGAACCATCCTGCCACCATGAAAGGATGGCAAGACCTCTCCTGCTCACGTCACAAAACGGGTGGAGAGATTGAACTCAACCACAGACAAAATCATGCCTTGAAAAATCCTAAAGCATTATCCTGGAGTGAGGTATTATTTTTAAGCAACAATGGGCTAAGCCCTTGCCTCTTACAGAGAAGGCAAATCAGAGTTTCTCAAACATGACCACTGTCACCCAACTGAAGTTGAGCAGCCCATTTTAATGTTAAGCTTGACAGAGAGAGATGAGAAGGATTTAGGTCTTGGCAATTTGGAAAGCTCAAAATGGAGAGGAGATTGAACTGGAATCTAAAAATGCAAGAAATAAAAGAATAGGGTGAAGGTGATCTTGCCTGCCACACTCTACAACAGCGCACTTAGGAAAAACAAAAAACGTGTTACATACCCTTTCCAGAGTGTGTAATACATTTATGGAATGCAACCCAGGGTGAAAAATAACAATCTTATCCATTACAAAATTGTATTTATGCTTCTGTTATGTCATCACATTCATTTGTAAGTAAGTAATATTGACTGAGTCCCGATTAGCTACCAGGCAATGTGCTACACCCTTTACACACAGTATCTCATTGGGACCTCACAATAAACCTTCAGGTAGGTTAATATCAGCCCCATCTTATGGATGAAGAAACCAACGCTTATGGATATTAAGTAGCCTATATCGGCAGGTCCAACATTTTTGGCATCAAGGACTGGTTTCGTGGAAGACAATTTTTCCATGGACGACGGGTGGAGGGGGACCCTCAGGCATGAGAGTCTCCTAAGGAGTGCACCACCTGGATCCTGGGCATGCCAGTTCACAACAGGATCCGTGCTCCTGTGAGAATCTAATGCCACAGCTGATCTGACAAAAGATGGAGCTCTGCTCACCCGCTGCTCACCTCCTGCTGTGCAGCCCAGTTCCTGACACGGGGGTGGCATGGGCGTTGGGGATCCCTGACTGACAGGACGTCAGACTGTGGATTCATACCCAGGTCTAACTCCAAAGTCTATGCTCAAACTACATCATCTCCTTACTGAAGAAACAGATGGGTTCAAGGAGCGTTGGAAAAACATCCAACATAGGTAGCTGAGACAATCTGGAAATGGATGAGATGCAATATCTTAAGAGTGTTCTTTTTAAGTGGCAAGTGTTCATAAGGGCTTCCTATTGGGGTCGTTCAAGCATATCTTCTGGTATTGTGTCACGGAGGGGCACTGTATCCCAGTCTTTCTGGTTCTGAAAACCACCTTGTAGGATGGCAGGGCTAATACTTCCCACACATAAGAAAGTCAAGTTGCAGAGAGGAAAAGTACCCGAGGTTACCAGTCAGTTGCTAAAGGAACAAGGGCGTGAACTAGAAGCATGCTAAGTGCTGATCCAATGCTTTTTTCTCTGTGCTACACAGAAAATCATAACACAGAAAATGAAAACTACCTGCACTTCTCCTTGTGAAACCTCCACCATTAACATCTTAATTCATTGCCTTCCCAGTCTTTCTTCTATATAATTGTGTGTGTGTGTCCATATTCTCCCATCCAATGTCTTCCACAGGGACAGGGGTTCCTTAAAGACACTCTAGCCTGGAGTATATGCCTTGTTCCTACATAATTAGGCCTTTGTTGAAGTCTCTGCCCTTGCATGGTTGCTTCTCCAACCTATGAATCTCATCTGACTTCTGCGTTCATTTGTTTTTTCTGATGAGGGAAGCAGACCGTTTTTTATAAGTTGCCACCATAAGAGAAGATGTTTATGCTAAAATATTAAATGAATTAAGTTGAATGCAAAACCACACATTTAACATAAACTCAACTGTGTAAAAAGTACACAAACTGGGAAGAAATAAACCAAAATGCTGATGGTGAATGCTTCCAAGTAATTAGGTTACGCTTTTTTTTTTATAGTTCTTTGTACTCAACAAAGCTTCTAAAAGAACATGTATTGGTCCTGAAATCAGATAAGAGAACTAAGTTAAAGATTAGAATAATCAATTTTCCATTCATTGCCCTCATAAACAAACATGCATGATTCCAGCCAACTCCTGGCTTAGAAAGATCAACTTGCAGTGTCATTCCTTGGAGAAGTGGCCCAGAAGTAGCAGCTTTGAGCTTTTTAAGATGATCACCCGAGTATCATTACCTCTAAATATTAGCTTGTTAATTATCAGGAATTAACAGTCACTAATTATCATCCATGACTAGCAATTCAGGAGAAATGTCTTGTGGAGATTAAATCACTAATGACACATCCTGCTATCCAAGCCAGTGGAAAAAAGGCCTTTCACGGAAGTGCTTGGGTGCCCAGGTGAGGTTACAGATGCAAGGGAGCCCAGATGGTTGGGGTTTGACTGGAGGGAAGGAGAGAGTCAAATGCAGACATGCTGATCTCAGTTTCCTACAAGTCCAGAGAAACCCCTGCAGTGCTTTGATGAAGGGTTTGGGGTGTAGGGATTCCTGACAAAGCTTCAGAATCAGTTCAAACAGTTGTTCCTGTGAACTGGTCCAGTGACTCAGCATCAGCTTGGCCAGTGCCCAGCAGGATGGGCTGATGACCAGAGGACAACTCCCAGTGGTCCCTCAACCTGCCTGCTTCCTACCAGGCTTGTCTGTATAAGCTTTACAGTGGTGAAAAAATGACCACAACTACTTGACACCCCTCCCATTGAGAAGTGGGGTCTAGGTCTTCTCCCTAGAGTCCAGGCATGTCTGTGAATGCTTTGACAAATAAAGCACATAGAAGTGATTCTATGTGGCTTCTGAGGCTGGGTTGTAAGAGGAGATACAGCTTCTGCCTGGTTCTCATGGGAGCTCGCTCAGGGAAAGCCAGCTCTTGTGCAAGAAAGCCAGCTACACGAGGACCACCATGCTTTCTTTTCTTTTCTTTTTTTTCTGAGTTGGAGTCTCACTCTGTCAGACTGGAGTGCAGTGGCTGCTCCCGGCCACCGCAGCCTCGACGACCTGCTGGTCTCCAGTGATCCTTCCACCTCAGCCTTCTGAGTAGCCGGAATTACAGGCGTGCTCTACCACACCCGGCTCATTTTTGATTTATTGTAGAGATGAGGTCTCGCCAAGTTGCCCAGGCGGGTCTCAAACCCGCGGGCTCAGGTAATCCACTCAACTCAGCCTCCCAAAGGCCCAGGATTATAGGCTGAGCCACCGAGCCCGACTCAGTACAGGGTTTCTCAACCTCAGCCTTACTGACATTTGGGGCTGGATAATTCTCTGTGGTGAGGCCTGTCACGTGCACTGCAGGGTGTTCAGCAGCAGCCCTATCTTCTACCCACTAGATGCTAACAGCACTCCAGTTGTGGCAGACAAAAATGTCCTTCTAAGGGCAAAATCCACCTTGGTTGAGAATCACTGCTTTTGACACTAAGTTCAGGTGCTCTGGTTGACAACCCAGCTGAACTTCCAGCCAACAACCAGCGACAGCTGCCGGCCATGGGACTGAGCCATCTTGAGTGGACGTCCAGCCCAGTTGAGCCTTCAGATTACTGCAGCTCCAGCTGGCATCTGACGGCACCAGCATAAGAAACTCTAAGAGAGTACTGCCCAGTTGAGTACTTGCCAAATCCCTGATCCACAAAAGTCATGAGCAAAATAGAACAGTTGTGTTCTATCATTGTTTCAAGATGCATGATACACAGCAGAAGTTACTAAAATAACTTCCTTAATTAGCATCTTCTCCTCACAATCTAGCTATGATATAAATCCCAGGTATGGCCTTGCCCAGAATGCATCTTAGTGAAAGAGGGCCTGGGGGTCATAGTTGGACCCCTGGCATTTACAGCGGCACGGAGGAGTGACTAGTACATGGGATGAGGCAAATTCAGGTTCTAATGCTGGCTCTTCCACAGACCATCCTGAGCAAGTCATATCACCTCTCTGTACCTCAGTCTCTTCATCTGTAAAACAAGGATAACTTCACAAGTTATTTTGAGGCTTCATGAAAATATAATGAAAAAATCTGGACTACCTCATGCCATCTCAGAGCAATGCTACAATCAGAAAGTAACACAATCCAACACCAAAGAGTGGTAAACAACAAACCATGCTTTATGCTTTAAGCTTTTCAAGCACTCTCCACCCCAAGCCTAAGTTAGTAAGGCCATAGCCAACCTGTCTTCCAGGAGTCCAGGCTCCAGAGATGAGGATACAGAGCTCTGGAACAACCCTGTCACGCTGTGTCCTGAGCAGAGGTCAGGGGCTAATAAATTTCTCTCACCCTTGGTTTGGCAGGCATTAACTGATGGACCAGTTTCCATAGAAACAAGGGGGCATTGTGGGCACCTACCAAGGGTCACTGCTCTTATCAAAAGGAGAAGTCCAGCTGGAGGGGAAGCTGACCAGGATTTAATCGAAACTCTAACAAGATGCTTTGTAAATATCCACAGTGTTTCTCTAAAGGCAGGACCATGACACCAGGTCAAGTGGGAGGGCCACCTATCCAGGCAGCACCAGCCAAGTAGTGATCACAGTAATCATGTCATTAATGATCTCTTCTTTCCACAGTGAGATACCACCTTAGCCCAATCAGAATGGCCATCGCTAAAAAGTCAAAACACAGTTGATGTTGGAGTAGATGCAGTGAAAAGAAAAAGCTTAAATTTCTGCTGTTAGTAGAAACATGAATTAGTGCAAACTCTGTGAAAAACAGCATGGAGATTTCTCAAGGAACTGAAAGATCTGCCACTCAATTCAGCAATCTTATTACTGGGCATCTAACCAAAGAAAAAGAAGTCATTATACAAAGAAGACACCTGTAACCATATGTTTATCGCAGCACAAGTCACAATTGCAAAAATGTGTCATCAACCTAAATGCCCATCAACAGGTCAGTCAATAAAGAAAATGGGGTATACATATACCTTGAAATGCTATTCAGCCATGAAAAACAACAAAATAATGTATTCTGCAGCAACTTGGATGGAAATGGAGACCATTATTCTAAGCGAAATAATGCAAGAACAGAAAAGCAAATAATGTCTGTTCTCACTTATAAGCAGGAGCTAAGCAATGGGTCCACAGAGGCATAGAGAATGGTACAATGGACACTGGAGACTAGAGGAGGGCAGGAATGGGGAGAAGAATGAAAAGTTACCTACTAGGCACAATATGCACTAGTTGGACGGTGGGTACACCAGAGCCCAGACCTCTTGGCCACTACACAATTCAGCCATGTAAGCAAAACCACATGCACCCCTAAAGCTATTGATAGAAATATGCATGTTATTTTCTTTGCAGAGTTTTCCTATTCCTTAAAAATTGAACCATACTGCATATATCATAGTACAGATTATTAGCTTTATTTTGCTTAGTGGCATCAATATTTCCTGCACTGTATTTAGTAGCTGCAGAATATATATAGCCTCTGATTTGCATATACCAAATGGACATAGCTGTTTTCCTACTGTGGAATGGTTAGGCTGTTCCCCAAATGTTCCCTATTGTAAACAACAATAGATAAACATACTTATAGCTAAATATTTGTGGGCATCTGCAAGTATTTTCTCAGGATACATTCCTATAAGTGGAATTTCTGGATAAAAGGATATGAATTGTCTTAACACTCTTAGAATTATTGTCAGACCTGGTTTGAAAGATTTCAAAGGCATCTTTACCCTGACAAATGTCCTGTCAAATGGACATAAACTACCCCACATCAGAAGAGTCCCTCCCCATCGCTGCTGAGAATTTGGATCCGGGACTCTACTCAGCTCTGATTGTTGTTTGCTGTATCAGCATGGTTTGTGAGACTAAGGCTTCCATACTATTGGTGATGCTCTAGGACATTTCAGGGCCACCTGTGTAAAGCAGAATACCTTCTATGAGTGATTTTAAACTTTTGGGGGTGTATCACCACCACTTATGCTACAACATATGGATGAATATAAACTATATAGAATGCAAACATATGGATGCCTAGGTCAAAACTAGCTAAAAAAAACTACTAGAAATAATACAAGTGTTGAAATACATGATGGGACACAAAAATAACATTAAAAAATCAACAACAGCCGGGCTCGGTGGCTCAGCCTGTAATCCCGTGCCTTTGGGAGGCTGA
>NW_007154259.1:0-8850 GCF_000164805.1 Carlito syrichta | reverse complement strand
TTCTCTTTTTTTTCTGAGTTGGAGTCTCACTCTGTCAGACGGCAGTGCAGTGGCCGCTCCCGGCCACCGCAGCCTCGACGACCTGCTGGTCTCCAGTGATCCTTCCGCCTCAGCCTTCTGAGTAGCCGGAATTACAGGCGTGCTCTACCACACCCGGCTCATTTTTGATTTATTGTAGAGATGAGGTCTCGCCAAGTTGCCCAGGCGGGTCTCAAACCCGCGGGCTCAGGTAATCCACTCACCTCAGCCTCCCAAAGGCCCAGGATTACAGGCTGAGCCACCGAGCCCGACTCAGAACAGGGTTTCTCAACCTCAGCCTTACTGACATTTGGGGCTGGATAATTCTCTGTGGTGAGGCCTGTCACGAGCACTGCAGGGTGTTCAGCAGCAGCCCTAGCTTCTACCCACTAGATGCTAACAGCACTCCAGTTGTGGCAGACAAAAATGTCCTTCTAAGGGCAAAATCCACCTTGGCTGAGAATCACTGCTTTTGACACTAAGTTCAGGTGCTCTGGTTGACAACCCAGCTGAACTTCCAGCCAACAACCAGCGACAGCTGCCGGCCATGGGACTGAGCCATCTTGGGTGGACGTCCAGCCCAGTTGAGCCTTCGGATTACTGCAGCTCCAGCTGGCATCTGACTGCACCAGCATAAGAAACTCTAAGAGAGTACTGCCCAGTTGAGTACTTGCCAAATCCCTGATCCACAAAAGTCATGAGCAAAATAGAACAGTTGTGTTCTATCATTGTTTCAAGATGCATGATACACAGCAGAAGTTACTAAAATAACTTCCTTAATTAGCATCTTCTCCTCACAATCTAGCTATGATATAAATCCCAGGTATGGCCTTGCCCAGAATGCATCTTAGTGAAAGAGGGCCTGGGGGTCATAGTTGGACCCCTGGCATTTACAGCGGCACGGAGGAGTGACTAGTATATGGGATGAGGCAAATTCAGGTTCTAATGCTAGCTCTTCCACAGACCATCCTGAGCAAGTCATATCACCTCTCTGTACCTCAGTCTCTTCATCTGTAAAACAAGGATAACTTCACAAGTTATTTTGAGGCTTCATGAAAATATAATGAAAAAATCTGGACTACCTCATGCCATCTCAGAGCAATGCTACAATCAGAAAGTAACACAATCCAGCACCAAAGAGTGGTAAACAACAAACCATGCTTTATGCTTTAAGCTTTTCAAGCACTCTCCACCCCAAGCCTAAGTTAGTAAGGTCATAGCCAACCTGTCTTCCAGGAGTCCAGGCTCCAGAGATGAGGATACAGAACTCTGGAACAACCCTGTCACGCTGTGTCCCGAGCAGAGGTCAGGGGCTAATAAATTTCTCTCACCCTTGGTTTGGCAGGCATTAACTGATGGACCAGTTTCCATAGAAACAAGGGGGCATTGTGGGCACCTACCAAGGGTCACTGCTCTTATCAAAAGGAGAAGTCCAGCTGGAGGGGAAGCTGACCAGGATTTAATCGAAACTCTAACAAGATGCTTTGTAAATATCCACAGTGTTTCTCTAAAGGCAGGACCATGACACCAGGTCAAGTGGGAGGGCCACCTAGCCAGGCAGCACCAGCCAAGTAGTGATCACAGTAATCATGTCATTAATGATCTCTTCTTTCCACAGTGAGATACCACCTTAGCCCAATCAGAATGGCCATCGCTAAAAAGTCAAAACACAGTTGATGTTGGAGTAGATGCAGTGAAAAGAAAAAGCTTAAATTTCTGCTGTTAGTAGAAACATGAATTAGTGCAAACTCTGTGAAAAACAGCAGGGAGATTTCTCAAGGAACTGAAAGATCTGCCACTCAATTCAGCAATCTTATTACTGGGCATCTAACCAAAGAAAAAGAAGTCATTATACAAAGAAGACACCTGTAACCATATGTTTATCACAGCACAAGTCACAATTGCAAAAATGTGTCATCAACCTAAATGCCCATCAACAGGTCAGTCAATAAAGAAAATGGGGTATACATATACCTTGAAATGCTATTCAGCCATGAAAAACAACAAAATAATGTATTCTGCAGCAGCTTGGATGGAAATGGAGACCATTGTTCTAAGCGAAATAATGCAAGAACAGAAAAGCAAATAATGTCTGTTCTCACTTATAAGCAGGAGCTAAGCAATGGGTCCACAGAGGCATAGAGAATGGTACAATGGACACTGGAGACTAGAGGAGGGCAGTAATGGGGAGAAGAATGAAAAGTTACCTACTAGGCACAATATGCACTAGTTGGACGGTGGGTACACCAGAGCCCAAACCTCTTGGCCACTACACAATTCAGCCATGTAAGCAAAACCACATGCACCCCTAAAGCTATTGATATAAATATGCATGTTATTTTCTTTGCAGAGTTTTCCTATTCCTTAAAAATTGAACCATACTGCATATATCATAGTACAGATTATTAGCTTTATTTTGCTTAGTGGCATCAATATTTCCTGCACTGTATTTAGTAGCTGCAGAATATATATAGCCTCTGATTTGCATATACCAAATGAACATAGCTGTTTTCCTACTGTGGAATGGTTAGGTTGTTCCCAAAATGTTCCCTATTGTAAACAACAATAGATAAACATACTTATAGCTAAATATTTGTGGGCATCTGCAAGTATTTTCTCAGGATACATTCCTATAAGTGGAATTTCTGGATAAAAGGATATGAATTGTCTTAACACTCTTAGAAATATTGTCAGACCTGGTTTGAAAGATTTCAAAGGCATCTTTACCCTGACAAATGTCCTGTCAAATGGACATAAACTACCCCACATCAGAAGAGTCCCTCCCCATCGCTGCTGAGAATTTGGATCTGGGGCTCTACTCAGCTCTGATTGTTGTTTGCTGTGTCAGCATGGTTTGTGAGACTAAGGCTTCCATACTATTGGTGATGCTCTAGGACATTTCAGGGCCACCTGTGTAAAGCAGAATACCTTCTATGAGTGATTTTAAACTTTTGGGGGTGCATCACCACCACTTATGCTACAACATATGGATGAATATAAACTATATAGACTGCAAACATATGGATGCCCAGGTCAAAACTAGCTGAAAAAAACTACTAGAAATAATACAAGTGTTGAAATACATGATGGGACACAAAAATAACATTAAAAAATCAACAGCAGCCGGGCTCGGTGGCTCAGCCTGTAATCCCGCGCCTTTGGGAGGCTGAGGTGAGTGGATTGCTTGAGACCGTGGGTTCAAGACCCACCTGGGCAGCGAGACCTCATCTCTACAGTAAATCAAAAAATCAGCTGGGCATGGTAGCGCATGCCTGTGATTCCGGCTACTCGGAAGGCTGAGGCGGAAGGATCGCCGGAGCCCAGCAGGCAAGGCTGCGGTGGCCAGGAGGCCACTGCACTCCAGTCTGTGCGACCAAGTGAGACTCCAACTCAAAAAAAAAAAAATCTACAGCTATACACAAACAGTAGCCAGTTGAAAAATGTAATGCATTAAAAAAATTCCTATCTATATAGTAACAAAATGGCAACCTACTGAAAATAAATGTAGTAAGTTATGTGTTGGTGTCACATAAAGAAAACCTTAGAACTATTGATTAGCATAAAACAAGACTAATATATAAAATAATATGCATATTTTAGGTAGGAATACATTGTCATAAAAATATCATCTTGGCTGGGCTCAGTGGCTCAACCTGTCATCCCAGCACTTTGGGAGGCCGAGGCGAGTGGATTGCCTAAGCCCACGGGTTGGAGACCAGCCTGGGCAACTTGGTGAGACCTCGTCTCTACAATAAATAAAAACTGAGCTGGGCATGGTAGCACACACCTGTAGTTCTGGTTACTTGGAAGTCTGAGGTAGAAGGATCACTGGAGCCCACCCAGCAGGTCGACGCTGGGGTGGCCGTGAGCATGCGTGCCACTGCACTCCAGCCTGGGTGAAGGAGTGAGATTCCAACTCAAATATATATAATCTCTCCCCTAAATTAACTCTGAATTCAATGCAATGAGTTCTTTTTAGAAGACGCACATTATTTTGAAGTGAGTCTAGAAAAGATACATTTGAGATATACAGGAAAATTATTTTAAAGATGAGTTAAATGACTGTTAGATATTTATGCTTATTACACAGCTCCAACAATTAAAGTAACTTGATGCTGAAGATAAAAATAGATAAATAAATGGAAATAAGTTTAGAGTTCCACTTCTGGCTATGATGAACTAGCTTTTACACTATTGGACCAATCTTTCTGCTGAAAATAACTAAAACAGTTGGATAGTGTGTGTCTGAAAATATGGGAGAGCAATTGGCAAAACCAAGATTTCGAGGTTAGGAACTGAAAATAGATGAAATGAGCGAGATAAGCCTGGCATTTTGTATTTTTCCACTTGAAGTGTGTATCCGTCCATACTGAGTGTGGATCTGAGAGGCTGGACAGAAGACCATGCCAGTCTCACGATGGTGTGAAGCTAACAGTAGAGTTCAGAGCTTGTCAAGGAGGACAGGTCTGTAGATAGCTCTGCCTTTCCAGTGGACATCCTAGGAAGGCTCACAGTCTAGGTGAACCAGTGATCCATCAGCCTTCATGAGGATTGAAACCCACCTTAAAATCAGTTCAATTCATGGCTGAATAGAAGCAGTCATCTTGTATCAAGCAGACTGTCAAAAGCAAAAGTAAATCTTGTCCTTGGGGAAGACAACACCAAGAACTTCTACAAATTTCCATGCAAAAACCAGTGTTCAATCCAAAGTTACCAGACATATCAAGGCATGGGACTAAGACTGAAAAAAGAAACATCAGATACAGGAATGACAGATGTCAGAGAACAATATGATGACACTTTCAACATGTTTACAGAAAGTAATCATGGACTTAGAATTTCATCCTCAATAAAAATATCCCTCAATATTGAAGGCAAAGCAGATTCTTTAGGCGGAATGACCAAGTACTGAAGCATAGAAACGCAAAGAGAAGAAGGAGCAGTGAGAAGAGCAGTTATGTGGGTACATCTAAGATGGTGAGTGCATTAATCCTTACTTGTGCCCCACATCTCTATAATAAAATAAAATTTTAGAAAACTTCACTTGCATGCAACCTACTTGTATAGTTAATTCTTATTTGTACCTCACATCTCTATAAAAAATGGTGAGTATAAAAGGGACCAATAATACTATTTTGTGGATTTAAAATACATGTAGAATTACTTTGACATTAATGTGTCTTTTTTTCTATGACTGATTTTAAGATGTTTCCTTTATCTGCTGAACTGAATTATGATGAACACATGATTTATAAAAATTTGTTGGGCAAAGCAAAGTTAGCTTAGAAGTAAATTTTAAGAGCATATATTAGAAAAAAAGAAGGGCCGAAAGTAAATAATCTAACCACTTATCTCAAGAAGATAGAAAAAGGATGCAAATAGGAGAAAGAAAATAATAAGATAGCAGAAATGCGTGAAAAGAAAACATACCACAAAATCCACCACTAGGTTGAGCTAGGTGGCTCAACCTGTAATCCCAGCACTTTGGGAGGCCAAGGTGAGTGAATTGCCTGATTCTGTAGGTTCAAGATCAGCCTGGGCAACTTGGTGAGACCTCGTCTCTACAATAAATAAAAAATTAGCTAGGCGTGGAAGCGCACACCTGTAGTTATGCCTACCTGGAAGGCTGAGGTGGAAGGATCGCCGGAGCCCAGCGGGTCGACACTGGGGTAGCCGTGAGTGTGCTACTGCACTCCAGCCTGGGTGACGAAGTGAAACTCCAACTCAAGAAAAAAAAAATCCACCGCTAGAATTGGCAAACTCCTTGTAAGAGAAGACAGAGAGTTGGACAAGTGAGGGAGAAAGACTAAAGACAGAAAGAAAGATGAGAGAGAGAATGTGAATTCTCAGGGCTGGCAAAGTTGTGAGATTATTTCACAACCCAGCAAGTCCATGGCTAGAAATGTACTCTATGGCTACACTGACAAATCTTCGCCAAGACTCACATGGAAGGCTATCTCTGCTGCAGTATATGCAATCATAAGAAACAGCAAGCAACTTAAATGACCAATTTGGAGGAAGGGCTGGCTAACTAAATTAGGATTCAACCATATAACAGAATACTAGTAATGATATATGTATTTCTTGAGTCGGGGTCTCGCCCTGTCACCCAGGCTGGAGTGCAGTGGCACAACCATGGCTCACTGCTGCCTCGACAGCCTGGGCTCAGGCAATTCTTCCACCTCAGCTTCCTGAGTAGCTGGGACTACAGGCTTGTGCCAATTCTTAATTTTTTTTATAGAGATGAGGTCTTGCTATGTTGCCCAAGCTGATCTCAAACTCCTGGGCTCAAGCGATCCTCCTGTCTGGGCCTCCCAAAGTGCTGGGATTACAGGTGTGAGCCACCATGCCCAGCCCCCTGTAACTATTAACTATGAGGAAGCTCCAAATATTCAAGATGGAAAGTCCTCCAACATTTTAGTGATAAATGCAAAAATTAGGAAATTATGTACAGTATGGTATTCTTGGGTAAAAATATGTAATTTTATATACACACATGTATTTTATGTGTGTGTGCATAGAGATACAGATTTAGATATTGATATAGATATACCTACAAGCCCAAACCAAATGCCAGTCCCATGACGAAGGGAGCCAACTTCTCTCAGATAGATAGATGATAGAGACAGAGAGAGAGAGAGGGAGAGAGAGAGAGAAAGATCCCTAAGACAATTCTTAATTGACACGAGTTGGATTCAAGCCTAGCTGTGTCTGGTCCTAAAGCCAAACTCTGTTTCCATCTCCCCAATGCCTCTACTACGAAGAGATGGAGACCAGCTCTCTCGTCCACTTAATTCATACATTTTAAAAATGCTGCCTCCTCTTCAGCAACACAGATGTGAGTTCTCGAGCAAACATGCCTGGCTGTGGGGCTTCCGCCCCCAACTGATGGCTCCCATCACTCCCAGTCCAGCAATCAGACACACGCCGGCTGCAACCAGACCCCCGGCCCTGCCGAGTCGAAACTTGTCTTGGGGCTACACCAGAAGCGGATTTTATTTTGCAGCGTTTGGGAACACCGAGACACACTTTAGAAAAGGCAGGATGGCGCACGTTCTTCTTCCTTTGGACTCCACCTGAACGCAGCGGCGACGGGGGCTGCAAATGATGAGACTCAGTGGCATGAAGTCTTAACTGTTGGCAATTAGCAGCCTGCTTGGGGCACCCCCGCCTCCCACTCCCAACTCCAGTAGCTCTGACCAAGCACACAACACTCACTGCCCCTGTGGCTCACGGGTGCAGTCAAGGCCAGCGAGAAACAACAAGGTGCTCTGCGTCCTAATATGTGTAGGTAGGGGAAATGTTCAGACTTGATCACATTCTGGTGACAGTGGCCATCTATCAGACCCAGGCTGCAGAAGCCTGCAAGGCAGCCAGTCCAGGGCGCCTCACTTCCTCACCTCCCTGCAGGGTCTGCCTCCCCAGGCCAGCATGACAGCATTGATTGGAGCAGAACCACGTGCCTGACACTTTTCCAAGCCATTTGCACATATTAATTCTCTTAATCCTCCCCACAACCCTGTGAGGTAGGCACTGTGATTAAAACGGGGATGATCACAGCACCTTCTTCAAAGGGTTGGGAAGATTAAATGAGCTATCACATGGAACAAGCTTAAAACAGGGACTCCAGACTGGCACATGTAGATGCACACAGGTATTCTTTTTTTAAATTTGTTATATTAACCTCAATTTATTCTTTCTGGTTCTCTCCCTTTATTCCTGTGCATCTGAGCTGCCGCCTGGTGTCGTTTACTTCTTTCAGTATAGCTTTACTCTCCCTTCCTCCACCTTCTTCTCGCTGCTATTGTCAAATTATCCCAATTCTAGAGTTATAAGCGCGACAATGCAATTAAACACATATTGTCTTATGCGATGGCACTTTATGTCAGCCAGGAGAAGAAACACGCAATCATACTTTTTTTTTGTCATTATTTACACAACTATCTTTACTAGTGCTTTTTTGTGTGTGAGAACTTAAATCAATGTCTGGTGTCACTTGCTTTCAGCCTCAAGAACTTCTTTCAGCATTTCTTGTCCGATGGCTCTTCCAGCAACAAATTCTCTCAGATTTTGTTTATTTGGGGTGTCTTTATTCCATCTTCGTTTTTGAAAGACAGTTTTGTCAGCGATAAGATTGTTACAGGTTGGCAGTATTTTTTCCCCCCAGCACTTTAAATATGTGGTCCCACTGCCTTCCTGACGCCAGTGTGTTTGATAAGAAGTCAGCTCTTAATCTTACTGGGGTGTTGTTCCCCTGTAGGTGACGCATCATGTTTCTCTTGTCATTTTCAAGATTTTCTCTGCCCTTTTTGACTAAGATGTGCCTAGATGAGGCAGAGTTCATCTGAACCAAGGTTGTTATCCCTACTTTATGGATGAGGGGTTCGGGACACAGAGTAGTCAAGCCATTTGCTCAAAGTCATCCAACCAGAAAGTGGGGGTGCTAGGATTTGAACCTAGCAATCTGGCACCAATACCCACTGTGTTAAACTGTCCCTAATTCATCTCTCCGTTTAGTTCTCATGGGGCTACAGAAGTAAGCTTGTACAACATGACCGGATCACCACCTTGAAATTCTCACTTCTGCAAAACAGAGACTCCCAAGTGACAAACGGACACTTCAACCTTATTTTTCTCGACATTGTCAGGCTCCTGCCTAAGATAAAGGAGCTGAAGACTGGAGTCATTTTCTCCTTAGCCTTTGGGTCGCTCAAGTGGATGTACACACCAGATAGTTTCCTTTTAAAATAGTGGCTGTGGAGGAGAAGACGGGGAGGAGTAGGAGATGAAGGAGGGAGGAGGTGAGAAAAGAGAGAAGGGGGAGGAGAGAGA
>NW_007154258.1:0-745 GCF_000164805.1 Carlito syrichta | reverse complement strand
GGAGGCCGAGGCGAGTGGATTGCCTAAACCCACGGGTTGGAGACCAGCCTGGGCAACTTGGCGAGAACTCGTCTCTACAATAAATAAAAACTGAGCTGGGCATGGTAACACACACCTGTAGTTCCGGCTACTTGGAAGTCTGAGGCAGAAGGATCACTGGAGCCCACCCAGCAGGTCGACGCTGGGTGGCCGTGAGCATGCGTGCCACTGCACTCCAGCCTGGGTGAAGGAGTGAGATTCCAACTCAAATATATATAATCTCTCCCCTAAATTAACTCTGAATTCAATGCAATGAGTTCTTTTTAGAAGAAGGCACATTGTTTTGAAGTGAGTCTAGAAAAAGATACACTCGAGAATATACAGGAAAATCATTTTAAAGATGAAGTTAAATGAACTGTTAGATATTTATGCTTATTACACAGCTCCAACAATTAAAGTAACTTGATGCTGAAGATAAAAATAGATAAATGAATGGAAATAAAAAGTTTAGACTTCCACTTCTGGCAATGATGAACTAGCTTTTACAGTATTGGACCAATCTTTCTGCTGAAAATAACTAAAACAGTTGGATAGAGTGTGTCTGAAGATATGGGAGAGCAATTGGCAAAACCAAGATTTCGAGGTTAGGAACTGAAAATAGATGAAATGAGCGAGATAAGCCTGGTATTTTGTATTTTCCACTTGAAGTGTGTATCCGTCCATACTGAGTGTGGATCTGAGAGGCTGGACAGAAGACCATGCCAGT
>NW_007154257.1:0-946 GCF_000164805.1 Carlito syrichta | reverse complement strand
GCAACTTGGCGAGACCTCGTCTCTACAATAAATAAAAACTGAGCTGGGCATGGTAGCACACACCTGTAGTTCTGGCTACTTGGAAGTCTGAGGTAGAAGGATCACTGGAGCCCACCCAGCAGGTCGACGCTGGGGTGGCCGTGAGCATGCGTGCCACTGCACTCCAGCCTGGGTGAAGGAGTGAGATTCCAACTCAAATATATATAATCTCTCCCCTAAATTAACTCTGAATTCAATGCAATGAGTTCTTTTTAGAAGAAGGCACATTATTTTGAAGTGAGTCTAGAAAAAGATACATTTGAGAATATACAGGAAAATTATTTTAAAGATGAAGTTAAATGAACTGTTAGATATTTATGCTTATTACACAGCTCCAACAATTAAAGTAACTTGATGCTGAAGATAAAAATAGATAAATGAATGGAAATAAAAAGTTTAGAGTTCCACTTCTGGCAATGATGAACTAGCTTTTACAGTATTGGACCAATCTTTCTGCTGAAAATAACTAAAACAGTTGGATAGAGTGTGTCTGAAGATATGGGAGAGCAATTGGCAAAACCAAGATTTCGAGGTTAGGAACTGAAAATAGATGAAATGAGCGAGATAAGCCTGGTATTTTGTATTTTCCACTTGAAGTGTGTATCCGTCCATACTGAGTGTGGATCTGAGAGGCTGGACAGAAGACCATGCCAGTCTCACGATGGTGTGAAGCTAACAGTAGAGTTCAGAGCTTGTCAAGGAGGACAGGTCTGTAGATAGTTCTGTCTTTCCAGTGGACATCCTAGGAAGGCTCACAGTCTAGGTGAACCAGTGATCCATCAGCCTTCATGATGATTGAAACCCACCTTAAAATCAGTTCAATTCATGGCTGAATAGAAGCAGTCATCTTGTATCACCCCTTCTGTCAAAAGCAAAAGTAAATCTTGTCCTTGGGGAAGACAACACC
>NW_007154256.1:0-8281 GCF_000164805.1 Carlito syrichta | reverse complement strand
TAATCTCTCCCCTAAATTACTCTGAATTCAATGCAATGAGTTCTTTTTAGAAGAAGGCACATTATTTTGAAGTGAGTCTAGAAAAAGATACATTTGAGAATATACAGGAAAATTATTTTAAAGATGAAGTTAAATGAACTGTTAGATATTTATGCTTATTACACAGCTCCAACAATTAAAGTAACTTGATGCTGAAGATAAAAATAGATAAATAAATGGAAATAAGTTTAGAGTTCCACTTCTGGCTATGATGAACTAGCTTTTACACTATTGGACCAATCTTTCTGCTGAAAATAACTAAAACAGTTGGATAGTGTGTGTCTGAAAATATGGGAGAGCAATTGGCAAAACCAAGATTTCGAGGTTAGGAACTGAAAATAGATGAAATGAGCGAGATAAGCCTGGCATTTTGTATTTTTCCACTTGAAGTGTGTATCCGTCCATACTGAGTGTGGATCTGAGAGGCTGGACAGAAGACCATGCCAGTCTCACGATGGTGTGAAGCTAACAGTAGAGTTCAGAGCTTGTCAAGGAGGACAGGTCTGTAGATAGCTCTGCCTTTCCAGTGGACATCCTAGGAAGGCTCACAGTCTAGGTGAACCAGTGATCCATCAGCCTTCATGATGATTGAAACCCACCTTAAAATCAGTTCAATTCATGGCTGAATAGAAGCAGTCATCTTGTATCAAGCAGACTGTCAAAAGCAAAAGTAAATCTTGTCCTTGGGGAAGACAACACCAAGAACTTCTACAATTTTCCATGCAAAAACCAGTGTTCAATCCAAAGTTACCAGACATATCAAGGCATGGGACTAAGACTGAAAAAAGAAACATCAGATACAGGAATAACAGATGTCAGAGAACAATATGATGACACTTTCAACATGTTTACAGAAAGTAATCATGGACTTAGAATTTCATCCCCAATAAAAATATCCCTCAATATTGAAGGCAAAGCAGATTCTTCAGGCAGAATGACCAAGTACTGAAGCATAGAGACGCAAAGAGAAGAAGGAGCAGTGAGAAGAGCAGTTATGTGGGTACATCTAAGATGGTGAGTGCATTAATCCTTACTTGTACCCCACATCTCTATAATAAAATAAAATTTTAGAAAACTTCACCTGCATGCAACCTACTTGTATAGTTAATTCTTATTTGTACCTCACATCTCTATAAAAAATGGTGAGTATAAAAGGGACCAATAATACTATTTTGTGGATTTAAAATACATGTAGAATTACTTTGACATTAATGTGTCTTTTTTTCTATGACTGATTTTAAGATGTTTCCTTTATCTGTTGAACTGAATTATGATGAACACATGATTTATAAAAATTTGTTGGGCAAAGCAAAGTTAGCTTAGAAGTAAATTTTAAGAGCATATATTAGAAAAAAAGAAGGGCTGAAAGTAAATAATCTAACCACTTATCTCAAGAAGATAGAAAAAGGATGCAAATAGGAGAAAGAAAATAATAAGATAGCAGAAATGCGTGAAAAGAAAACATACCACAAAATCCACCACTAGGCTGAGGCTAGGTGGCTCAACCTGTAATCCCAGCACTTTGGGAGGCCAAGGTGAGTGAATTGCCTGATCCTGTGGGTTCAAGATCAGCCTGGGGCAACTTGGTGAGACCTCGTCTCTACAATAAATAAAAAATTAGCTAGGTGTGGAAAGCGCACACCTGTAGTTATGCCTACCTGGAAGGCTGAGCAGAAGATCGCCGGAGCCCAGCAGGTCGACACTGGGGTAGCCGTGAGTGTGCTACTGCACTCCAGCCTGGTGACGAAGTGAAACTCCAACTCAAGAAAAAAAAAATCCACCGCTAGAATTGGCAAACTCCTTGTAAGAGAAGACAGAGAGTTGGACAAGTGAGGGAGAAAGACTAAAGACAGAAAGAAAGATGAGAGAGAGAATGTGAATTCTCAGGGCTGGCAAAGTTGTGAGATTATTTCACAACCCAGCAAGTCCATGGCTAGAAATGTACTCTATGGCTACACTGACAAATCTTCGCCAAGACTCACATGGAAGGCTATCTCTGCTGCAGTATATGCAATCATAAGAAACAGCAAGCAACTTAAATGACCAATTTGGAGGAAGGGCTGGCTAACTAAATTAGGATTCAACCATATAACAGAATACTAGTAATGATATATGTATTTCTTGAGTCGGGGTCTCGCCCTGTCACCCAGGCTGGAGTGCAGTGGCACAACCATGGCTCACTGCTGCCTCGACAGCCTGGGCTCAGGCAATTCTTCCACCTCAGCTTCCTGAGTAGCTGGGACTACAGGCTTGTGCCAATTCTTAATTTTTTTTATAGAGATGAGGTCTTGCTATGTTGCCCAAGCTGATCTCAAACTCCTGGGCTCAAGCGATCCTCCTGTCTGGGCCTCCCAAAGTGCTGGGATTACAGGTGTGAGCCACCATGCCCAGTCCCCTGTAACTATTAACTATGAGGAAGCTCCAAATATTCAAGATGGAAAGTCCTCCAACATTTTAGTGATAGATGCAAAAATTAGGAAATTATGTACAGTATGGTATTCTTGGGTAAAAATATGTAATTTTATATACACACATGTATTTTATGTGTGTGTGCATAGAGATACAGATTTAGATATTGATATAGATATACCTACAAGCCCAAACCAAATGCCAGTCCCATGACGAAGGAAGCCAACTTCTCTCAGATAGATAGATGATAGAGACAGAGAGAGAGAGAGGGAGAGAGAGAGAGAAAGATCCCTAAGACAATTCTTAATTGACACGAGTTGGATTCAAGCCTAGCTGTGTCTGGTCCTAAAGCCAAACTCTGTTTCCATCTCCCCAATGCCTCTACCTACGAAGAGATGGAGACCAGCTCTCTCGTCCACTTAATTCATACATTTAAAAAATGCTGCCTCCTCTTCAGCAACACAGATGTGAGTTCTCGAGCAAACACGTCTGGCTGTGGGGCTTCCGCCCCCGACTGATGGCTCCCATCACTCCCAGTCCAGCAATCAGACACACGCCGGCTGCAACCAGACCCCCGGCCCTGCCGAGTCGAAACTTGTCTTGGGGCTACACCAGAAGCGGATTTTATTTTGCAGCGTTTGGGAACACCGAGACACACTTTAGAAAAGGCAGGATGGCGCACGTTCTTCTTCCTTTGACTCCACCTGACGCAGCGGCGACGGGGGCTGCAAATGATGAGACTCAGTGGCATGAAGTCTTAACTGTTGGCAATTAGCAGCCTGCTTGGGGCACCCCCGCCTCCCACTCACAACTCCAGTAGCTCTGACCAAGCACACAACACTCACTGCCCCCGTGGCTCACGGGTGCAGTCAAGGCCAGCGAGAAACAACAAGGTGCTCTGCGTCCTAATATGTGTAGGTAGGGGAAATGTTCAGACTTGATCTCATTCTGGTGACAGTGGCCATCTATCAGACCCAGGCTGCAGAAGCCTGCAAGGCAGCCAGTCCAGGGCGCCTCACTTCCTCACCTCCCTGCAGGGTCTGCCTCCCCAGGCCAGCATGACAGCATTGATTGGAGCAGAACCACGTGCCTGACACTTTTCCAAGCCATTTGCACATATTAATTCTCTTAATCCTCCCCACAACCCTGTGAGGTAGGCACTGTGATTAAAACGGGGATGATCACAGCACCTTCTTCAAAGGGTTGGGAAGATTAAATGAGCTATCACATGGAACAAGCTTAAAACAGGGACTCCAGACTGGCACATGTAGATGCACACAGGTATTCTTTTTTTAAATTTGTTATATTAACCTCAATTTATTCTTTCTGGTTCTCTCCCTTTATTCCTGTGCATCTGAGCTGCCGCCTGGTGTCGTTTACTTCTTTCAGTATAGCTTTACTCTCCCTTCCTCCACCTTCTTCTCGCTGCTATTGTCAAATTATCCCAATTCTAGAGTTATAAGCGCGACAATGCAATTAAACACATATTGTCTTATGCGATGGCACTTTATGTCAGCCAGGAGAAGAAACACGCAATCATACTTTTTTTTTGTCATTATTTACACAACTATCTTTACTAGTGCTTTTTTGTGTGTGAGAACTTAAATCAATGTCTGGTGTCACTTGCTTTCAGCCTCAAGAACTTCTTTCAGCATTTCTTGTCCGATGGCTCTTCCAGCAACAAATTCTCTCAGATTTTGTTTATTTGGGGTGTCTTTATTCCATCTTCGTTTTTGAAAGACAGTTTTGTCAGCGATAAGATTGTTACAGGTTGGCAGTATTTTTTCCCCCCAGCACTTTAAATATGTGGTCCCACTGCCTTCCTGACGCCAGTGTGTTTGATAAGAAGTCAGCTCTTAATCTTACTGGGGTGTTGTTCCCCTGTAGGTGACGCATCATGTTTCTCTTGTCATTTTCAAGATTTTCTCTGCCCTTTTTGACTAAGATGTGCCTAGATGAGGCAGAGTTCATCTGAACCAAGGTTGTTATCCCTACTTTATGGATGAGGGGTTCGGGACACAGAGTAGTCAAGCCATTTGCTCAAAGTCATCCAACCAGAAAGTGGGGGTGCTAGGATTTGAACCTAGCAATCTGGCACCAATACCCACTGTGTTAAACTGTCCCTAATTCATCTCTCCGTTTAGTTCTCATGGGGCTACAGAAGTAAGCTTGTACAACATGACCGGATCACCACCTTGAAATTCTCACTTCTGCAAAACAGAGACTCCCAAGTGACAAACGGACACTTCAACCTTATTTTTCTCGACATTGTCAGGCTCCTGCCTAAGATAAAGGAGCTGAAGACTGGAGTCATTTTCTCCTTAGCCTTTGGGTCGCTCAAGTGGATGTACACACCAGATAGTTTCCTTTTAAAATAGTGGCTGTGGAGGAGAAGACGGGGAGGAGTAGGAGATGAAGGAGGGAGGAGGTGAGAAAAGAGAGAAGGGGGAGGAGAGAGAGAGGGAGGTCACAGAGCGTTTCTTGCTGGACACCGGGCTGTCCGTGATTACGCCAGCCCCTCCATGATCCGAGTGTGCATTTCTCTTTCCAGACGACATTTCTTCTGCTGCTACTCTCTCCTTCTGGGCAGAGCAAGGAAGGAGGGGTGGTGAGAGTCTAGGTTTTGAGAAATCCCCGGAATGCAGTCAGCCAGCCTGCCACCCTGCAGGAGGCACACCCCTGAGAGAGACACTGCATGGCCCCAGGGGTGTTCTCGCAGGACAACCAGACGTGGCACGCAGAGTACAAGGCACTGCACTGCACTCCTGTAAAGACCTCCTCCCAGCATCCTTTGCGGCTTCCAGTACACTGTGCTGTAGGTCAGGAACCCACGGTTCGTAGGACGCCCACCCAAGCCTCCCCTTCCTTCTACCACCCGCTACTCCTGTCCTTCTCCCCCATGTCCCAGCCCTGATCCCAGCCGTGGCCCAGCCCCGTCTCAAGCCCAGGGCTGAACAGGGGAACCAGTCAGGTCGCTGGGAGTCCAGACATGACACCCACAAGCCCAAAGTTCTAGCCTGGAAATGATGGGAAATGATGCACCAGGCACTTCAGGGTGAGAGCCTTGAACCGGATGTGCAAGGAGAGGAACAGCTTGAAGACACACGATGTGTTTCTCCGAGGAGTCAGTGCTCATCTTGGTGTGTTCTTGTCCCCCCGCTCTGGCCCCATGACTGAAGATTTTGTATTTAAAGATGTGGGGTACAATTCAGGGTGAGGTATACAAACGTTGACTGTGCAGGTACCCTTGTTGATGAGGCAGGCCCCTCCCTCCCCTGGCAGTTTCTCTCAACTGCCGATCCCACCCCCCTCCCCTGGCAGTTTTCCACTACTGCGACTTAAGATTAAGCGAAGTTGGAGCATGTCCCTATGAGTGAGGAAGCCCAAGGCCATGTGGGAGCCAGAGCAAAGGTCCATGGGTTCTTGAGGCCCAGAAGGTGGCCCAGTGGCCCTTGGAGGGTCTTGCTGCTGGCACTGCAAGTCTGTGCCCTGGAAGATGCCTTGCGACTCTTGAGAGATGAACTCAAGGTACTTACAGGGCTTCAAAGAGACCTTAATGTCTCCTGACTGGCTGGCAGCAACAAGAGGCCTGGGGAGGAAAGCCATTGCCAGGATGCAGGGGAAGGATTTCACCCTTCACTGGGCCCCTTGAGATGGCGAGTGACACGGTAGGGGAGGTGGGGGCTGCTGCTCGCCCTGCTTCTCAGCCAGCGACACGCCACCGGGCATCCAGGGCACTGGTCTGGAAAGAGGAGCACGAGGTAGGACGAGGGTTTGCCTCAGCCCGGCTGGGGCAGCTGCAGCCTGCAGCACAGACTGTGATCTCATCAGGCTCTGGATGAGGCTGGTGCAGACGTGCTGGGGAGCAGTGGGCCAGGTGGTCCGGTTCCCAGTCCTCCAGCTCAAGGGCAGGGCCCTCAGGGTCTCATCAGCAGTCCAGGCACAGCACCTCCTGACAGGGCTTCTCTGAGCATGTGCGACAGCACCGAGGCTGGGGGCTCCATTTCTGGGTCCAGAGAGGAAACAAGGTTGTCCACTGGGCCAGCTGAGCCCAGGACGGAAAATATTGGGCCTGAGAACATGGCGCTCACGGGGTGGGAGCGACAGGGGGAGAAGCTTGCCTGCATCCCAGCCTGAAACCAGGCTTGAGGACTCCCACCAACTGCCAAGGTGGAGATCTGGGTGGGCTGGGGGAGACTCAGCACATCGCAAGGCCCAGAAGCACAGAAACCTCTGGAGACCACTGGAACGGAAAGTGTCAGCTTTCCAAAAAGTCAGGGAAGGGGCCAGGTGGGGTGGCTCATACCCATAGCCCCAGCGTTTGGGGAGGCCAAGGCAGGAGGATTGATTGAGCCCAGAAGTTTGAGACCAGCCTGGGAACATAGTGAGAGCTTGTCTCCACAGAAAATTAAGAAAAGAAAAATTAGCTGGGTGTGGTGGCACCTATGGTACCAGCTACAGGGGAGGCTGATGAGAGAGGATCACCTGAACCCAGGAGGCTGAGGATGTGGTGAACAATGATAATACCACTGCTCTCCAGCCTGGGCAGCAAAGTGAGACCCCAATTCAAAAGTGAAAAAAATCGGGTAAGAAACTGAGAGGAGAAAGGAAAATGGTGTGTCCAGGACCTCTCCCAGGAATCCATGACCAGACAGGATCAGACAGGACCCAGTCCCAAGCCCTGCTGCCCATGGGTGTCACCTGGGGAGTCTTAAAGAAATCCCAATGCTGGGTTGCTGCTAAGGCCAATTACCTTTGACCCTCTGGGAGTGGGAAGGAGGGGTGGGACCAGGCATCCCTATTTTTACAAACTCCCAGGTGAGTCCAAGGTGCAGCCAAGGTTTAGACTCATTAGCCAACCGTGGGGACCCTGACAAGCCTGGAGATATGCAGACCCCACTCTCAGGATTTGATTTCAGTTCACTTTGAACAAGAGCTGAGCTGTCCAATATGGCAGCCGCCAGTCCATGTGGCTCTCGAGCTCTGGAAAGGTGATGAGTCCAGGCTGAGACACGCAGCAAGGAGGAAATACATACCAGCTCTCTGAGACTTGGTATAGAAGAAGAATATAATCTCACGAATTAGCTTCTAAAACATGCTGAAAGGGCATATTGGGCTAAATACATTATTATTAAAATTAATTTTACTTGTCTTTTTACTTTTTTAGAGTGGCCGTAGACAAATTTAAATTACAACATACTGCTCACATTCCATTTCAATTGGGCAGTTGAGGTACTAGCCAACTGAAAACTGTCTCCTCTGTAGTTCTGTAGGTAAGTTAGTTTCATCTGTTTTTGACAACAATTTTCTTCAGTGTTTCACTTTATCGTTTCACTTATACAGCATTCTTGAAACGACAAAAATAAAGAAATTGAGACCAGATTAGTGGTTGCTAGGATCGGGGACTGGGGGTACAGGGAAGAGGCCAGTGTGGTTATGGAAGAGCAATATGAGGGATCCTTGTGGTGAAGGGAAGGTCCTGCATTTTGTCTGCATTAACACCATTGCCCTGGTTGGGACACGGTGCCATCGTTTTGCAAGATATTCCCATCAGGGGAAACTGGGTAAAAAAAGCACCTGGCTCTCTCTGTGTATTTCTCACAACTGCATGTGCACCTACAATTATCTCAAATAAAAAGTTTGGTTGGCTGGGCTCGATGGCTCAGCCTGTCATCCCAGCACTTTGGGAGGCCAAGGTGAGTGGATTGCCTGAGCCCGTAGGTTCAAGACCAACCCATGCAACTTGGTGAGACCTCATCTCTACAATAAATCAAAAATTAGCCAGGCGTGGTAGTGCATGCCTGTAGTTCCAGCTACTTGGAAGCCTGAGGCG
>NW_007154255.1:0-910 GCF_000164805.1 Carlito syrichta | reverse complement strand
CATTTTCATTTCTCTTGGTTTCAACAATTCTACATCTTGAAATGGCTGCTAGGGAAATAAATATAAATAGAAGTACAAAACACACAAAGAGGTTTGTCCACTGTTGTTTCCAGCCCAATGCTCAAAACCACCAAGATGCCTTTCGAGAAGGAAGAGCTACAGGAACGATGGCTTGTCCACCTAAGGGACTACTATGCAGTCATTGATGCTGGCAAGGTAATGTTAACAACAAAAGGTAAGATATAAAATATCAATAGTTTGCTTGCTAATTTGTAAAAAAAAATATATTTTAAAGTGTGGGATGGCAAATATAAAAATATTAATGGTGGCTGCTTTGGTAACAGGACTACAGATGAATTTGCTTATTCCAATTCCCTGTTTCTTTCCCCCAGCTTTGTTTAATAAATATGTACATGTTTCTTTAAATGACATCATGATCTTTGCCACTTTTTAATTAGCGGTGTCCCTGGAGCTCCGGGGGGAATGCCCTGCCAGGAGGGAGGGTGGCTGACCTGCCCCTGGTGGTTCAACATGGTGGTGCAACCTGGAGTCCCGAGGAGCCTGGTCGCACAACTCGGGATGATGATGGGCACACTTAGGGTCCCCGTTTCTGCCCAAAGAAACCCAAAAAATTACTGCCTGTTAAGAGAGTAGAAAGAAGCATCTGAAACATTATGGCTTAGGTGAACTCTGGCAAGGTGCTTATGGTGCAAGGTGCTGTTTTGGCAAGGTGCTTTTCTCATCCTCACTCAGTAAAGCTACAAAATGGAGGCAATAACAAAATACCTGCATGCAGGTGTGATTGAGGGATGGAATGGTATGGGAGCACGCTGGCCTGGGAGCTATGTTTTATTAATTAACGCCAAATTATGTCTGAGGTAGTTGTACCTCCTACAGTGTGTACGAGTTT
>NW_007154254.1:0-1450 GCF_000164805.1 Carlito syrichta | reverse complement strand
GTGATAGAAATGTTCTGTATCATGATTACACATTTATCAAATTATACACCTAAAATTGATAAATTTAATTATATATTAATTATAGCTATTTTTTTTTGAGTTGGAGTCTCACTCTGTCGCCCAGACTGGAGTGCAGTGGCCGCTCCTGACCACCACAACCTCGACCTGCTGGGTTCCGGCGATCCTTCCGCCTCAGCCTTCCAAGCAGCCGGAATTACAGGCATGCGCTACCACACCCGGCTGATTTTTTGATTTATTGTAGAGATGAGGTCTTGCTGCCCAGGCAGGTCTCGAACCCGCGGGCTCAGGCAATCCACTCCCCTCAGCCTCCCAAAGGCGTGGGATTACAGGCTGAGCCACCGAGCCCGGCTATTATAGCTATTTTTAAAAGTTATATTTGGCCAGGCATGTTGGGTCATGCCTATAATCCCAGCACTTTGGGATCCCAAGAGGAGAGAATTACTTGAGCCCAGGAGTTCAAGACCAGCCTGGGCAACATAGCGAGAACTCATCTCTGCAAAAAAGAGAAAAAAAAAAGTTGCCACAAGCCTGTAGTTTCAGCTACTCACTGAGGCAGAAGGATTACCTGAGCCCAGGAGTTCAAGGCCACATTGAGTTGTGATAGTGGCACTGTACTGTAGCTTGGGCAACAGTGTGTGAGGCCAAGCTCAAAAAAAAAATCCAAATTCATAATAGCTTCCTAAAGAAGTTTGCATAAGAAAGCAATTTTCGGTTTCTCAAAGGTTTGGTAAAACTTGTCAATAAAACCATGTGGGCCTATATATTTTTTGTATATATATATATATATATATATATATATATAGTTTTGTTTTGTTTTGTTTTGTTTGAGTTGGAGTCTCACTCTGTCGCCCAGACTGGAGTGCAATGGCCTCTCCCGGCCACCGCAGCCTCGACCTGCTGGGCTTTGGCGATCCTTCTGCCTCAGCCTTCCAAGTAGCCGGAATTACAGGCACACGCTACCACGCCCAGCTGATTTTTTTATTTATTGTAGAGATGAGGTCTCGCTGCCCAGGCGGGTCTCGAACCCACGGGCTCAGGCAATCCACTCACCTCAGCCTCCCAAAGGTGCGGGATTACAGGCTGAGCCACCGAGCCCGGCTTGTAGATATATTTTAATTCTGCTTCAGTTTTGTATTATGGCTCTCCAGAGTGATAAAACTGATACAAGATAACATATATGAGAGAGGATTTTTAGGGGAGTTGGCTCACATGATTGTGGAGGCTGAGACATTCCATGAAAGGCCACCTGCAGCTGGAGACCCAAGGATGCTGGCAGCCTGGCTCAGTCCGAGTCCAAAGCCCTCAGAGCCAGGGGAGACTGTGGTAAAACGCTCAGGCTGAGGCCAAAGGCTTGAGAAGCTAGGGAGCTGCTATTATGAGTCTCAGAGCCCAAGGCCAAAGAGTCTAGAGTTCTGAAGTCCAAGGGCAA
>NW_007154253.1:0-805 GCF_000164805.1 Carlito syrichta | reverse complement strand
AGCCAGAGCAGCTTCGTGGCAGCAGGGGGCTGGCTGAGCTTCCTCCCCTCTCCCCGGGACAACTTTCTTTGCTGCTTCCTGGGGCGTATGCCAGCCTGCCCCAGGCTTTTGCAATGTTCTATTTTTGCTTTCATTATTTAACAGTGTCCCATATGCACTGCTCAATGGAGTGCTCAGCTCCCTTGGTAATGGACAACTTACCTCAGTGTGCTAATGCCCGGGTCACATGGGGCTTGGGCAGTCATTCCTGGCCACTCGGCCCCTCCCCCATCACTCTCAAGTGAGGCTAAGGGAGCAGGGATGGGGACTCGCCTGTTCACGGGAGACAGGCAGGGTGAGGCAAAGGCAAGCCCAGGAGACAGACAGGCACGTGGGCGGGCCCCGCCCTCGAGGGCCCTTGTAGCCTCCTTCCTCCTCGCCTCTCCTGCCTCTTCATGATCCACTGAATCAGTTCCAGGCTGCACTGGCCGGGAGCCCAACCGGGACTCACCTCCTGGAGGGCCAACAGTTTTAGTCCTCCCTCGTCTCCCTACTTGTCTGATCTCTAGACCCTTCCCAGTGATTGACACTATCTGTTGGCCACCTTACCCCACAAAGGCCACACACCAGGAGCTCGGAAGGGCAACCAGCGAGTGGCAGGCTGAGAGGAAGAAGCTGCACAGCCAGAAGTGGGTGCGCATGGCCTGCGTGACCTTGCCCCGGCACTGACGGTGTGCAGCGCTGCCACGTGGCTCTGTGACCTGAGCTCCTTCGATGGTACCTAGGAAGATGACATCACCAGCAGCACGACCCACCACAGTAGTGA
>NW_007154252.1:0-492 GCF_000164805.1 Carlito syrichta | reverse complement strand
ATGGAGTGGTCGAGTGTCAAATCTCACGTTCCCTCAGAGACTCGTGAGAGCAGCCTGGGTTCAAACACTCAAGCCCATGCCCACCTGCAGAGCTGGAGTTCTGATCTGAAAGTGGCCATGGCGACAAGGTGTGTCTCTCGAAGATTAGACCGTGGGATGCTCACCAGAGACCTGGTGCACGATGAGTGCCCAGGGGGTCTTGGTGCCTAGCATTACTGTCACCCCGACCTCCTCTTGTTGGGAGGACCCGCAGGACCCTGCTCCCACAGGGGCCTGTCCCTGCTGCCTGGCTCATCCCCTGGACCCGAAGCCGGGCTTTCTCCCCAGGGTCGGCTTCCTCCTTGGCCCCAGCTGTTCCCCAGGCCAAGCCGCAGAGAGTGGGTTCTGGGGCGGGGGTGCTCAAGAGCACCCATGGGAGAGCAAGCCAGCACAGGCTGGTCCCAGTGGCCCGGCCCCTG
Organism: Carlito syrichta; assembly: GCF_000164805.1. Classification (NCBI taxonomy): domain Eukaryota; kingdom Metazoa; phylum Chordata; class Mammalia; order Primates; family Tarsiidae; genus Carlito; species Carlito syrichta. The sequence goes on along the minus strand of NW_007154252.1, from coordinate 34 downwards.
CGGGTCCAGGCTGGCACGGCTCCTTTCCAGCTGA
>NW_007154251.1:0-4554 GCF_000164805.1 Carlito syrichta | reverse complement strand
GAAGCCGGGCTTTCTCCCCAGGGTCGGCTTCCTCCTTGGCCCCAGCTGTTCCCCAGGCCAAGCCGCAGAGAGTGGGTTCTGGGGCGGGGGTGCTCGAGAGCACCCATGGGAGAGCAAGCCAGCACAGGCTGGTCCCAGTGGCCCGGCCCCTGCGGGTCCAGGCTGGCACGGCTCCTTTCCAGCTGACCAGCCTCCTCCATCCGGCCTCCCCCCAGGCCGGCAGCCTTGAAGTCATCAATTTCTCCCTCCACGAAGGGCTCTGGAAGTCGGTCTGGAGCAGGAGCGCCTGCAGCACCCGCTGGCCACGAGCCCGGTCGCCTGGCTGTGAGCATCGCCGCCCACACCGCCATGGGCGTAGAAGCTGGACCACAGTGACCCAGGGCTATGGTGTGGTGATGTCTCCCTCCTACCGATTTAGATCTACTCTCTGGAGCTGTGGAGATGGGCCTCGTTTCCCAACGTACTGCCATGGACAGAAGACACGACCCTCTTCCTCAAGCCTGTCCTCTCCCTTGCTCGGGCGCTGAACTTCGTGTGAAAGCTGCTCCCCAGCATCAGAAAGACCTGGGTGCAAATTGCTGCTCTGCCACTTATCAACCATGGGAGTCGCTCTTCTCTTTCACGGGTGTCCTCTGCAGACCACCAGCTCAACCCACCAGCAGTGAACATGGGGGCATGGTAGGAGAGGGACGATGGGAAGTTGAAGCCCCCTAAACTGCATCAGGACATGGCGCCCTCCCCGGACTTGCTTTTCGTTTCACAGCAGAGCCTGACTTGGCACATTGCCCCGGCTCCAGCTGCCAAGTGGTGCCTTGGTCCACAAGGACTTTCAAAGAAGTGCGGGGTCCCGGGAGGCTTGGGGGACCCGCAGAGGCTGTGGGCTGGGAGCTCCTTGGGGAAGAGCTGTTTCACTCCCTAGGGCACACCTCACCCTGGGCACACAGTAGGCATCCAGGGGCCCTGATGCAGCAGGGACTTGTCCAAGCCCACAGACAGAGGGAGGAGCTGTGCCTGGAGCCTAGCTCTCCTGCCGCCCATCCCTAAGCCAGGGCTCCTCCGCAGAGCCCCCGGAAGACTCATGGGCAGGACGCACCCCCGCTACTCCCCATGGCTGTCCTCCCCTGGGGAAGCGGTGGCTGGCAGGACATGCTTCGGAGCAGGTGCAGAGTCACAATAGCAGGTGCCAGCTGGGTGGGGGAGGAGGCAGGGCATCTTCCTGCCCAGTGAAGTCAGACGGCTGGGACACCCAACATCCTCAGAAGCCACAGGCCTTGGAGCACACAGTCACCCCCTACTGCTGACCCAGGAATCAGACGGGGACAGGTGTGCAGAGGCACTCCACACGCTCGGGACAGATGCACACGGCTCCTGAGCATGCCTATGCCACAGAAGCACACGGCTGCACACCGGTGGGCCCCATGGCCCCAAAACTCCCCATCACGTGGCCCAGCCCCGGAAAGACACCCAGGAGGCCATCTGCAGACCCCGGCAGCTGCGTTTCTTTCTTCCACTCTGGGGTATTTTTAAAGTCACAATTCCAGTGAGGAACCTGCTCCAATGTGCTGCTTAAATGGCGCCACCCTGCAAGATGGCTTCTTGGGATGAAAGTCTTGGGCCAGGGCAGCAGCATCCCAGGGCACCCGGCAAGCTGGCCCCAAAGACCCCAGACAGTCTCAGAAAGGGCAGCTTTCCCTCAGTTCTGTCCGAGGGAGTGTTTGATCTCCCTTGACCTCCCGAGACATCGACCTTGACCTCACCAGATGGCAATGTTGCAGATCAGTGAACAGATGCACAAGAGTCCATGGCTGGAGAGGCAGGAGGGGGCTGCTGCCCTCTGGCTTCTTGTTGGCATGCAGCAAGGAGAGGGAGGCAGCATGAGGCACTGAGGACAATGACATCGCTCTTGACAAAAGCCCTGCAAAGCTGGGGTCACACCACCAGGAGAAATCTGCGACTGAGGGTTTTGGGGCTAGTCTAAGGCCACACACAGCTAGCTGGTTAGGGACGGTGCTGGGATTTGAACTCAGTTCTGCATGGATACAAGTCCACATGTCAATGGGGACAGGGGCATGTAGACTGCCCAAGTCCATGTCCCAACTCTACTGCCCCACCTTTCTCAAGTGAAAAATCAAGAAAGAAAGAATACTCAGTGAAGAGGACCAGTGTGTGTGTGTGTAGTGTGTGAAGAGCCCCTAGGGTGGTGTCTGCACTCACTGGCTCACCGGCTACTCACAGAGAAAGCCCACGACCTCGGTGACGAGGCCTGGGGAAACCCATCCAGTTCCCCCAGCCCTGCCACGTCGACCCCCTCTTTGTCCCTCGTGTCCTCTCCCCCATCTCTGCCCTCCCACCCTCCTTCCAGCTTCTGCTCAGACATCGTCCTGAGCCCCGTCCCCTTGTGAAGCAGCCCCCCCTGGCCTCCTCAGCCTGCCCACGGTGTCTTCCCAGCACTTTAACATGCGACTGACTTCACTTCTCTGGCATGTGTTTGCTCATCTTCCCCCAGAACGCCCGCTCCTAGGAGAACAGGATTGATTTTTGTGGGGTTTCTTCACAGCTAACGCCCAGCAGGCTATTTTGCCCCCAGGGGCTATTCAGCAAAGTCTGGAGACCTTTTGGCTGTCATCTGGGGAAGGCTGGGGTGCTACTGATATGTCACGGGTAGAGACCAGGGATGCCAGAATCCCTCTGCAGCTCAGGACAGCCTCCACTACCAAACAGAAGAATAATCCCACTCCGAACGTAAAAAGTGCTGCAGCTGTGTCTTCACTGCTTGGAACGTGTGTCCTGAAGGTGCAATAAATGCTTGCATGGAAGAATGAAGAGCTGTTATCGCTGCTGTCCTCATCACTGTTGCTCAAGAACAGATATGGTTGAGAAGAAGCCTCAAGAACGATTGCCTATGGGAGCCCATGGCCAACAGGGCTTACTGGCAACCTGCAACTTCTCCCCTCCAGGGGGATCTGCCCTCGGGAGCCCCCAAATGAGCTTCACGCAGCTTATTGCTGTGCCACCTGGAGCAGAGGCCGTTGGGCTGCTGGCTCTTCCGAGGGTAGCCAGCCTGCCCCTCCGCCCCAGAGCCCGGCCCAGGGCTGTGCTCCTCCCCACAGGCTATCTCTGAAGGAACCGCCAGTCCCCATCCCCATCTCCCCATGCTTGCCCGCACACTGAAAACCTGGGACCTCGAGCCCAACTGCGCAAAAAACCACCTCCACGGGCCTTTCAAGGTGATCCCAGAGGAGCCCTGCAGCCCCAGGCCTCTCTCAGCCCGGGAGACTTAACGGGTCCGAGGGAATCACGCTGCTCTGCTCCTCTGAGAAAGGGCACTGAGAGGGAGACATGGGTGTTGAGGCCTCCCCTCACCCAGCTCAGCCGGGCAGAGGACACTTCGTCATTCTGCTGACCTAGCAAATTGTCACTGACGATTTTCAACAGCCAGCGCAACCAGCCAGGCTCTCCAAACGCCAAGCACAGCCCCCGAGGACACACCCAGCCGTGGCAGTGTTTCCCAGGAGCGGAGAGACAGGAGAGGGTGGTGAGACCAAGGCCGCGCTCACCTCCAGAACAGGCTGCGAAGCCTCGTCCAGCCACAGACCCTTCCCTGGCACCCAGCCTGCGTCCCCATCAGAATTCCCACTGGAGAGCCACAACTCTCCCTGCCTGTGCCCACCCCACCCCACTGCCCTAGGCCCTGCCTGGGCTCAGCGACAAGACCTTTCTCAGCAGAATGGCAATGCTGGCAACCATGATCCCCTCTCTTGCGTCCCCCCAGCTTCTCCTTCTGCCCCTCTGCTTTCAGCCCATCCCCTCTCCTCTCTAAGGTTCTGAAATCTTCTCACCAAGTCACTGATGCTAAGGCTTGGTGGCTGACAGAAGTGGGAACAAGGCCTTGAGTCAAAGGAATGGGGTTCTGACGGTGGAACATCGGACCTCAGACGGCGAGGTGAGGTGTGATGAAACAGGGTGATACTTGGTAGCAGGGGCTTTCCAGGTGACCCTGAAGTCACATGCAGCGGGTCCCAATTCTGCCAGGCAATGAGACCAGCCCCACCCTATGGCATGACGGAGCAGGCACGTGCCAAGCGGCCACCTGGACGTGAGCCAGGGGGCAGGCCCCGATGCCGATGGTATGAAACTGAGGCAGAGAATGCTTTCCCCAGAGGCAGGGCTTGGTGGAGATGACTGCAGCTCCTTTAACCTCACTTTTTGGGAATCCAAGTTCCAGCATGAGTTACCCTGCTACCAACATCCACACCCCTCCTGTGCACTAGGACGGTGGAAGGCTTCTGCTGCATGGCCACCTTCCTCAAGTCCAGTGTCTGAGAACCAGGCGGGGGTGGGGGAGATAGCAGAGGCAGCAGCACCAGTCCTGAACGCCTCCAGTGAGTCGACACTACCATCCAGGACCTTCCTCAACTCTCACCCCTTGCTGAGCCATTTGACAGATGAAGAATTTCTGCCTCCAAGCTCTCCAAGCAGTTCTAGAAGCTGGCCAGGGTCACAGCTAGTTGCTGACCAGCTAGATTTGGGACCAGCAACTGTTTTCCAAGAAAA
>NW_007154250.1:0-5375 GCF_000164805.1 Carlito syrichta | reverse complement strand
CTAATGTTTTATTTAAACAATATTTACAGTATATATTCCCTATAATTAATTTTGGGTTAGTGGATAGTAGGATTAAAGGTAGTAGATGTATAATTATTAATGTGTTTTCTCGGGTGAAGGGGGGTTTAATGTTGCTGATGTGGTATGTATATTTTCCTCGTTGTGTTATGGTCAGTATATACAGGGAGTATAGGGCAGTGATTAGCATGTTAAGGCCTATTAGAATAATAGTTAGATGGGATCATGAAAAAGATGCTATTATTACAGATAATTCACCAATTAGGTTAATAGTTGGGGGAGGGCTAGGTTAGTTAGGCTAGCAAGAAGTCATCATGTTGTTGCAAGAGGTAGGAGGGTTTGAAGTCCACGGGCTAGGGCTATTGTTCGGCTGTGGATGCATTCATAGTATTTGCTAGGAAGAATAATAGGGAAGAGGTAAGGCCACGGGCAATTATGAGTCTGTAGCTCCAGTGAAACTTCATGGGGTTTGAATAAGGGTTGCTACAACAACAAGTGCTATGTGGCTGACAGAGGAGTAGGCAATGAGTGGTTTGAGATCTGTTTGGCGCAGGCAGATAGAGCTGGTGATAATCATGCCTCACAAGGAGAGTATGAGGAAAGGGTAGGCTATGTATTCTGTTAATGGATCTAGGATGATTGTTGCTCGTATTATTCCGTATCCTCCGAGTTTTAGTAAGATTGCTGCAAGGACTATCGAGCCTGCGATCGGGGCTTCAACATGGGCTTTGGGTAATCACAGGTGAAGTCCACATAAAGGTATTTTTACTATAAAGGCTAGTATGCAAGCTAATCAGAGAATGCTATTTGATCAAGAGTTAGAGAGGTTCTGTATAGTAAGGGAATTAATTATTATGTTTAATGTTCCTAGGAGATTTTGGGTATAAATAAGGGCAATAAGTAGGGGGAGTGACCCAATTAGTGTATAAAATAAAAAATAAAGGCCGGCATTTAGTCGTTCTGTTTGGTTTCCTCATCGTGTAATGATAATTAGGGTAGGGATTAGTGTTGCTTCAAATAAGATATAGAAGAGAATTAATTCTGTGGCAGTGAAGGTTAAAATTAGAAAGATTTGAAGTATGATTAGTATGGAAATATATAGTTTTTTCCGTATGAGTGGTTCTTTTGATGGGTGATTTTGGCTGCCTAAAATTATTAAGGGGAGTAATCAGGTGGTTAAGATTAGTAGTGGTGTTGATAGTGAATCGGTAGACAAAGTAAGTGAGAAATTTGTGTTATTATCATAGGGATAATTTAAAAGGGAAAGAGTGATGAAACTAATTATTAGGCAATGGGTGGTGGTATTAATTCAAATGGTATATTTTTTAGAATATCATGTCAGTGGGATTATTAATGTTGGTATAATAATTTTTAACATTGTAGGAGGGTTAGGTTTTGTACATAATCTAGGCCATATGTGGTTGATACCATTACTAGTAAGGCTAATCCTACGGCGGCTTCACAGGCTGTGAACACTAGAAGTATAATAGGGACCGTGTTAGATAAGGTGAAGTGGAGGTTTAGGATTGTTAGTGAGGTTATAATAAATATTGAGAGTATTATACCTTCTAGACATAGTAGGGAAGATATAAGGTGTGAACGATATATTAATATACCTAGAAGGGATGTTAGGAAGGCAATGATAAGGTTAATGTAAATATATGGCATTTTGGTAATTATGTATTATTCATAGTCTAATGAATTGAAATCATATGTTTTTAATTAAACTAATTACCATATTCAGTCCATTCAAGTTATTTTTGAGTTCATTCATATGCGAGTCCTAGGGTTAGAATAAAAATTAGGGCTAGGGCTATTGTTAGTATAAGATCAAGATTAATTGTTTGGGTGGCTCAGGGAAGGGGTAGGAGGAGAGCAATTTCTAAATCAAATAGAAGAAAAGTAATAGCAATTAAGAAAAATTTTATAGAAAAAGGTAAGCGAGCTGATTCTGTTGGGTCAAAGCCACATTCATAGGGGCTAGATTTTTCTGTGTATATATTGAGTTGTGGAAGTCAGAATGCAATAGAGACTAGAAGTAATGCGAGTGTCATGTCTGTAATTAGTGACAGAATTAAGTTTATTGTTCCTTCCTGAATTATACCAGGGCTGATTGATTGGAAGTCAATTGTACTAATTAATACTAAAGGAACAGGATCCTCATCAATAAATGGAGACGTATAGGAATAGTCAGACTACGTCTACAAAGTGTCAGTATCAGGCAGCGGCTTCAAATCCGAAATGGTGATTAGATGTAAAGTGGAATTTTAATTGTCGGAGGAAACAAATAGTTAGAAAGGTTGAGCCAATAATAACGTGGAGTCCATGAAAGCCTGTAGCTATAAAGAAAGTTGAGCCATAGACTCCATCGGAAATAGTGAAGGATATTTCAAAATATTCTGATGCTTGAAGTAAGGTGAAGTAAACCCCTAATATAATAGTAATGGATAGGGCTCGGAGTATTTGTTTACAGTTACCTTCTATTAGGCTATGATGAGCTCAAGTAATTGAAATAGGGCAGGGCAGCAACGATGACGACGATGACGCAACAATGCCAGTTGGTGCCCATGGAGCACTTACGAGTGCGAGTGTGCTAGGCACCGTTCAGTGCGCTTGGCATGTATTAAGCCATTTAACCCTCGCACGAACCCATTTCACAGATGAGAAACTGAGGCACAGAGAGATGAAGTGGTGTACTGAAGGACACACAGCTGGACAGTGGCAGCCAGAACTGAAGCTCTGGTCTGCCTGACTCTGGAATCTTTCCTTTTAAAGCCCCACTCTGCTTGTTTTCTGTGTGGCCCTAAGCACGTTGTTTGCCCCTCTAAACACAGAATGGAAGCCTTGGTAGAATACATGGTGGTGACTGACATTTTTAATTTCTTCTTTTCTCAGCTCCTACGTCTTTTTCACTCTGGGTTCTAGACACCAGTGGGTGCTCAACAGACATTTGTTAATCACTGACCCAAGTGACAGTCACAACTGGACCCATGTGACAGCCTGTTCAGCCTGGGTGGGTGGGTGAGCCGGGGGTCCGCGCCTCCTGGCCTGACTATTTGCATCTTCATTTCTCTGAAATGGCCGCAGGGCCATACGCTTGCCAGGCCATGGGGAGCTACCCCCAGGAGGTCTGTCAAGTCCCTGCAGGCCTTGACATGGAGTCTGGAGACGCTTGGGGCAAAAGTAGGTCACTAAGTAACAAGACTTTGGTGCAAACACCTTTCAGAACCTTTGAGCTCCTTAAAGGCAGAAGGACAGATACAAAGTAGGTGCTTGGATAGTATTTGTGAATAATGATCACAGTTTGGATACATTCCCCCAAGACTAAAGCTGTCAAGGAAAAAGCCACCAAGTAAAACCAAGGGTGAGCCGGATTAGTGATGTGAAGAGGTGAAACGGGCCCACTGCCAGGGGAGAGGCACCTTTCTCAAGGGCTGTGACTACGGTTCCAGCAGAGGTCAAGAGGCTGGCCTGGACGCACGTCCTGCAGGTCACCTCACTGGTGGCAGCCATGCTCTCTGGCACATGAAGAGTGTGTGTGTAGGGTGATAAGCAGACAGCCTGGAGACAGGGATGAAGGGAGGGGCAGCTGGGGAAGGGGTGTCCTCCTTCCCTGTGGGCTGGTTAGTGATCCTAGAACAGTCGCATGCTCCCCAGATAGGTCCCCTCTGTCATCTGTGTGACACTGGGCACCTTGCAATGCCCTGGTGGAGAAAGCGGGTCAGTCACCTGCAGAAGACCCCCTTTAAAGTAGCAGCTGTTTTCCAGGGGTGCTCACAGCCACCTCCCCAGTCGTTCTGCCCAAGGAAAGCAGTGAGGCATGACCAGTGCGGCATAACATGGAGGGTGGAAAGAAAAGAGATTTGGATCTGATGGAATGAGGCCTTCAACCAGACTCTGCCTCTAACAAGCTTTGTGACCTTGGACAAGTTACTTACCCCTCTGAGCTGTGGCTCATTCCTCTACAACCAGGACTGGCTTCATGCGTGTGTGGCTTGTGCAAACCACACAGACCTGCTCTTAGGAAGGTCTCATGCCTGGTTTAACCATCTCTTTTGCCATCTTGCACTCTCAGGGCTGCATTTTAAGGTTCCACTCGACCCCACAACATAATATCATTGGTACTGGTGGTGACAGTGGCCTCAATGGACCCTTGTGGCACTGCAGGGAGATCATGTCTGCACCGGGGTCCCTTCCTCTGATCTGGCCATGAAGAACACATAGAAGTCCACCAGGTAGACTGAGGGGTGGGAAGGGAGTCTCAGGCTGAGGTGCCAGTGGGGGCAAAGACCTGGGGTGTGAAAGTGCATTCAGGGAAGGCAAGTGAGGGTGGGGAGCCTGAGGACACAGGCTGAGCTAGAGCAGGGAAGGCTCCCGTTCTCTCAAGGAGTTGGGTGCTCAGGCCTGGGAGCCGCAGGAAGGGAAGGTGGGTAGGCCGTGAACACCGATGTTCTTACCTGCAGCTCAGCCATGGCTGGTTCAGGCTAGGAAGCAGGTGGTGGACGGCATGGGCAGAAGCCCTGTGTGGAGGCCACCAGCACGGCATACTGGAAATGATCGCTGTCAACATAATGGGGAAATGCTGTAGGTGTAAAAGCCAACAGCTGTGCTTGTGGCCTTGGGGACTCCAGGCCTGATGAATAATGGAGCAGCCCTTCCTCCCTGGGCCTCTGTTCTGTCCTTTCCATCATTCATGCACTCCCCTTGGTTGAGTCTCATACAACCTCGGCTTTCTCTGAATCTGGGGCCAATCTGAGCAAATCTGATGGCCTCTTGCACGAGGTCCTAATGAGAAACATGCGTGTGCATGAGCACATTAGACTCTGCAGAGTGAGTCTTATCATATGACAGGGAAGGTACCCAGCAGCCTCCTCCCAGCCCCCTGGGAGGTGGAGGTGGTGACATGAGTCACTCCCAGGTGGAAGCTTTTGGAGCCACCGGGGGGCTTGGCTGTCTTCTCTTTCTGGCTTCTGGGACTGGAGAGACAGGTGTCAAGAGGGGATTCTGTTACTCAGAACTCTCACGGGTGACAAGGAATAGAATGTCCTTGCTGGCCCCTGAAATGTGGCATAAGCTATGTGCACCTCTAGTACATGCTGCCTCATTTATTTAGAAGCAAATGGGTGACCCTTCCAGTGTAGCAAGCAGGTGGAATCCCAAACCCCAGATTCAAGCATTCATCAGTCCTGACGTGGGACGATCGGTACTGGACTGACCAAGGTGCCATGTCAGGGATGGGGGAGACCAGAGCTCCCCAGCAGATGCAGGCAGGATGTGCGTGGGCAAAGCTGGGGGGAGGGTAGATGGGCAGAACTGGGCAAGGCCAGAGCAGAGGAACTGAGCTCTGAGCTCGGTGA
>NW_007154249.1:0-4642 GCF_000164805.1 Carlito syrichta | reverse complement strand
ATTACTGTCATGAGATACTACTTGCCTTATTAGTGTCGTCTGATACTACTTCCCTTTTTAGTGTCGTCTGATACTACTTGACTTCCCACTGTCGTCTGATATTATTTACCTTACTAGTGTTGTCTGATACTTCTTGCATTATTATGGTCGTCTGATACTACTTGCCTTATTGGTGTCTTATGATACTATGTGCCTTATTAACTTCTTATGATACTACTTGCCTTATTAGTGTCACCTGATACTACTTGCCTTATTAGTGTCGTCTGATACTTCTTGCCTTATTAGTGTCGTCTGCTACTACTTGCTTTATTAATGTCGTCTGATACTACTTCCCTTACTAGTGTCGTCTGATACTTCTTGCCTTGTTAGTGTCGTCTGATACTACTTGCCTTATTAGTGTCATCGGATACTCATTGCTTGTTAGTGCTGGCTGATTCTCCTTGACGTGTTAGTGCCGTTTGATACTCCTTGCCTTATTAGTGCCGGATGATCCTCCTTGTCTCATTTGTGCCGTCTGATCCTTCTTGACTTATTAGTGCTGTCTCTTCATACTTACCTTATTAGTACGGTCTGATCACACTTGCCTTATTAGTGTCGACTGATTCTACTTTCCTTATTGCCATGCCTTATTGGTGCTATCTGATATTACTTGTCTTATTAATGCCGTCTGATACTCCTTGCCTTCTTAGTGTCGTCTGATACTACTTACCTTCATAGTGCCGTCTGATACTACTTGCTTATTAGTGCAGTCTTATACTACTTGCCTTAGTGTTCTCTAAAAATACTTGACTTTTTAGTGCCGACTGATACTACTACCCATATTAGTGCCGTCTGATACTGCTTGCCTTATTCGTGCCATGTGATACTACTTACATTAATAGTGCTGTCTGATCATACTTGCCTTGCTATTGCCGTCTGATACTGTTTGCATTGATAGTGCCGTCTGATAATCCTTGCCTTATTAGTGCCATCTGATACTCCTTGACATTTTAGTACCATCTGATACTCCTTGCCTTATTAGTGCCGTCTGATACTCATTGCCTTATTAATTCCGTCTGGTACTCCTTGCCTTACTAGTGCCGCCTGATACTACTTGCCGTCTTAGTGCCGTCTGATCCTACTTGCCTTATTGCCATCTGACACTGCTTGCCTTATTAGTGCCGTCTGATACTACTTGCCTTCTTAGTGCCGTCTGATACTACCTGCTTTATTAGTGTCGTCTAATACTATTGAATTCTTTGTGCCATCTGATTCAAATTGCCTTCTTAGTGCTGTCTGATACTACTTGCCTTTTTAGTGCCGTCTGATACTACTTGCCATGATAGTGTCGTCTGATACTACTTGTCTTCTTAGTGTCTTCTGATACTACTTGCCTTCTTTCTGTCGTCTGATACTACTTGCCTTCTTTATGTCGTCTGATACTACTTGGCTTCTTAATGTTGTCTGATACTACTTGCCTTGTTAATGCCGTGTGATAAAACTTGCCTTATTAGTGCCGTCTGTTACTACTTGCCTTGTTAATGCCGTGTGATAAAACTTGCGTTTTTACTGCCGTCTGTTACTACTTTCGTTGTTAGTGCCGTCTGATACTACTTGCCTCATTACTGCCGTCTGATTCTCCTTGCCTTAATAGTGCCATCTGTTATTCCTTGCCTTAGTAGTGCCGTCTAATAATACTTGCCTTAATAGTACTGTGTGATACTCCTTGCCTTAGTAGTGCAGTCTGATACTCCTTGCCTTATTGGTGCCATCTGATACTCCTTGCCATAATAGTGCCATCTGATACTCCTTGCCTTATTAGTGCCGTCTGATACTCGTTGTCTTATTATTTCCGTTTGATACTCCTTGCCATATTAGTGCCGCCTGATACTACCTACCGTCTTAGTGCCGTCTGATTCTACTTGACTTATTATTGCCGTCTGATACTACTTGCCTTCTTAGTGTCGTCTGATACTACTTGCCTTCTTAGTGTCTTCTGATAATACTTGCCTCATTAGTGCCTTTTCATACTACTTGCATTAAAAGTGTCGTCTGATACTTCTTGCCTTATTTGTGCCGTCTGAAAATACTTGCCTTATTAGTGCCGTCTGTTACTACTTGGTTTCTTGATGTCGTTTGATCCTACTTGCCTTATTAGTGCCACCTAATCCTACTTGCCTTATTAGTGCCAACAGATACTACGTGCCTTATTAGTGCCGTCTGATACTACTTGCCTTTTTACTGCCGTCTGATACTACTTGCCTCCTTAGGGCCGAGTGATACTACTTGTCTTATTAGTGTCATCTGATACTACTTGACTTCTTAGTGCCGTCTGATACTAATTACATTCTTAGTGCTGTTTGATACTACGTGCCTTGTTAGTGCCGTCTGATACTCCGTGCCTTATTAGTGTCGTCTGATACTCCTTGCCTTGTTAGTATCGTCTGATACTCCTTGCCTTATTAGGGCTCTCTGATCCTACTTGCCTTATTAGTGCCGTCTGATATGACTTCGCTTATTAGTGGAGTCATATACTCTTTGCCTTATTAGTGCCGTCTGATACTACTTGCCTTATTATTCCCGTCTGATACTACTTGCTTTATTAGTCCCGTCTTATCTTACTTGCCTTATTAGTTCCGAATGATCCTACTTGCCTTATTAGTTCCGTCTGAACCTACTTGCCTCATTAGTGCAGTCTGATATTCCTGGCCTTATTAGTGCCGTCTGATACTCCTTGCTTTATTAGTTCCGTCTCATCCTACTTGCCTTATTAGTGCCGTCTGATCCTACTTGCCTTATTAGTGCAGTCTGATACTCCTGAACTTATTAGTGCCGTCTGATACTCCTGGCTTTATTAGTTCCGTCTGATCCTAATTGTCTTGTTAGTGCCGTCTGTTCCTACTTGCCTTATTAATGCCGTCTGATACTACTTGCCTCCTTAGTGCCGTCTGATACTACTTGTCTTCTTAGTGCCATCTGATACTACTTGCCTCCATAGTGCCGTCTGATACTTCTTGCCTTCTTAGTGCCATCTAATACTACTTGCCTTCTTAATTCCGTCTGATGCTACTTGCCTTCTTAGTGTCGTCTGATACTACTTGCTTTCTTAGTGCCGTCTGATACTACTTGCCTTCTTAGGGCAGTCAGATACTACTTGCAATTTTAGTGTCGTCTGATACTACTTGCCTTCTTATTGCCATCTGATACTACTTGCCTTATTAGTGTCGTCTGATACTATTGACTTCTTTGTGCCATCTGATACTAATTGCTTTGTTAGTGCTCTCTGATGTTACTTGCCTTGTTAGTGCCGTCTGATACTACTTGCCATACTAGTGTTATCTAACACTACTTGACTTCTTAGTGTCGTCTGATACTACTTGCCTTCTCTCTGTCATCTGATACTACTTGCCTTTTTTATGTCGTCTGATTCTACTTGCCTTCTTAGTGTTGTCTGATACTACTTGCCTTATTAGTTCCGTGTGATAATACTTGCCTTATTACTGGCGTCTGATACTACTTGTCTTGTTAGTGCCATCTGATACTACTAGCGTTGTTAGTGCCGTCTGATACTACTTGCCTTATTAATGCCGTCTAATCCTTATTGCTTTATTAGTGCCGTCTGATCCTCCTTGCATTATTAGTGCCTTCTGATCCTAATTGCCTTATAAGTGCCATCTGATACTCCTTGCCTTATTAGTGCCGTTTGATCCTACTTGCCTTATTAGTGCCTTCTGATACTGCATTCCTTATTAGTGCCACCTGGTCCTATTTGCCTTATTAGTGCCGCCTGAAATTACTTGCGTTAATAGTGCCACCTGATCCTACTTCCCTTCTTAGTGCCATCTGATACTACTATTCTTATTACTGACTCCTGATACTACTTGCCTTGTTAGTGCCGTCTGATAATACTGGCTTATTAATGCCGTCTGATCTTAGTTGCTTATTAGTGCCGCCTGAACCTACTTTCATAAAAGTGCCGCCTGATCCTACTTCCTTTCTAGTGCGGTCTATTACAACTTGCTTCCTTAGTTCCGTCTGAAACTACTTGCCTTCTCAGTGCCGTCTGATACTACTTGTCTTCTTAGTGCCGTCTCATACTACTTGCCTTCTTAGTGCCGTCTCATACTACTTGCCTTCTTAGTGTGGTCTGATATTCGTTGCCTTCTTAGTGTCGTCTGATACACCTTGCCTTCTTAGTGTCGTCTGATACCACTAGCCTTCTTAGTGTCATCTTATACTACTTGCTTTGTGAGTGCCGTCTGATACTACTTGCATTGTCAGTGCCGTCTGATACTACTTGCCTTGTTAGTGCCATCTGATACAGCTTGCCTTATTCGTGCCGTCTCATACTACTTAACTTTTTAGTTCCGTCTTGTACTACTTGCCTTATTATTACCGTCTGATACTACTTGCCTTATTAGTGTGGTCTGATATTACTTGCCTTATTAGTGCCATCCGATCCTACTTGCCTTATTAGTGTCGTGTGATAATACTTGCCTTATTATTGTCATGTGATACTTCTTGCATTATTAGTGTCATGTGATACTATGTGCCTTATTAGTGTCGTGTAATACTATTTGCCTTATTAGTGTCGTGTCTTATTACGTGCCTTATTAGTGTCATGTGATACTGCTTGCCTTACTAGTGTCGTGTGATACTACGG
>NW_007154248.1:0-4060 GCF_000164805.1 Carlito syrichta | reverse complement strand
CTTGCCTTATTAGTGCCGAATGATCCTAATAACCTTATTACAACCGTCTGATCCTACTTGCCTTATTAGTGCAGTCTGATATTCCTGGCCTTATTAGTGCCGTCTGATACTCCTTACCTTATTAGTTCCGTCAGATCCTACTTGCCTTATTAGTGCCGTCTGATCCTACTTGCCTTATTAGTGCAGTCTGATACTCCTGGTTTTACTAGTGCCGTCTGATACTCCTTGTCTTATTAGTTCCGTCTGATCCTACTTGCCTTATTAATGCCGTCTGTTCCTACTTGCCTTATTAATGTCGTCTGATCCTAATTTCCTTATTAGTGCCTTCTGATCCTACTTGCGTTATTAGTGCCGTCTGAGCCGAATTGCCTTATTAGTGCCGTCTGATCCTACTTGCCTTATTAGTGCCGTCTCATTCATCTTTCCTTATTAGTGCCGTCTGATACTGCTTGCGTTATTAGTGCCGTCTGATCCTTCTTGCCTTATTATTGCCATCTGAGAGTACTTGCCTTATCAGTGCCGTCTGATACTACTTGCCTTATATGTGCCGTCTGATACTACTTGCCTTCTTAGTACCGTCTGATACTACTTGCTTTCTTAGTGCCGTCTGATACTACTTGCCCTCTTAGTGTCGTCTGATACTACTTGCAATCTTAGTGTCGTCTGATATTACTTGCCATCTTATTGTCGTCTGATACTTCTTTCTTCTTAGTGTGGTCTGATACTACTTGCCTTCTTATTGTCGTCTAATACCTCTTGCCTTCTTAGTGTCTTCTGATACTCCTTGCCTTCCTAGTGTCGTATGATACTAGTTGCGTTGTTAGTGCCATCTGATACTCTTTGAATTGTTAGGGCCATCTGATACTAGTATCCTTAATAGTGCCCTCTGATACTACTTGCCTTGGTAGTGTCGTCTGATAATACTTGCTTTATTAATGCCGTCCAATCTTACTTGCCATATTAGTGCCGACTGATCCTTCCTGACTTATTAGTGTCGTCTGATCCTTCTTGCCTTATTAGTTCCGACTGATTCTACTTGCCTTATTAGTGCCGTTTGATCCTTCTTCCCTTATTAGTGCCATCTGATACTACTTGACTTATTAGTGCCGAATGATACTCCTTGCTTTAGTAGTGCCATCTGATACTCATTGTCTTATTAGTGCATTCTTATACTCCTTGTCTTAATATTTCCGGGTGATACTCCTTGCCTTATTAGTGACATATGATCCTATTTGCCTTATTAATACCGTGTGATATTGCTTGCCTTATTTGTGCCATCTGATGCTACTTGCCTTCTTTAAGTCGTCTGATACTACTTGTCTTTTTAATGTTTCTGATACTACTTGCCTTGTTAGTGCCGTGTGATACTATTTGCCTTTATAGTGCCGTCTGATACTATTTGCTTTGTTAGTGCCGTCTGATACTACTTGCGTTGTTAGTGCCGTCTGATACTACTTGCCTTAATAGAGCCTTCTGATACTCCTTGCCTTAGTAGTGCCATCTGATATTCCTTGCCTTATTAGTGCCGTCTGATCCTCCTTGCCTTATTAGTTCCGTCTGATACTGCTTGCGTTATTAGTGCCGTCTGATGCTTCTTGCCTTATTATTGCCGTCTGATACTACTTGCCTTATTTGTGCCATCTGATACTACTTGCGTTTTAGTGCCGTCTGATGCTTCTTGCTTTCTTATTGCCTTGTGATACTACTTGCCTTCTTAGTGTCGTATGATCCTACCTGCCTTGTTAGTGTGGTCTGATATTCCTTGCCTTCTTAGTGTCGTCTGATACTCCTTCCCTTCTTAGTGTCATCTGATACTACTTGCCTTCTTAGTGTCGTCTTATACTACTTGCGTTGTTAGTGCCGTCTGATACTAATTGCATTGTTAGTGCCGTCTTATACTACGTTCCTTATTGGTGCCATCTGATACTACTTCCCTTATCAGTGCCACCTCACACTACTTACCTTATTCGTGCCCTCTTCTACTACTTGCCTTATTAGTGTCGTCTGATACTCCTTACCTTATTAGTCTGGTCTGATAATACTTACTCTAATAGTGCAGTCCGATACTACAGACCTTATTAGTGTCGTGTGATACTCCCTGCCTTATTATTGTCGTGTGATACTTCTTGCCTTATTAGTGTCATGTGATACTATATGCCTTATTAGTGTCGTGTTATACTACTTGCCTTATTAGTGTCGTGTCATATTACGTGTCTTTTTAGGGTGATGTGTTACTACTTGCCTTATTAGTGTCTTGTGATACTACGTGCCTTACTTGCCTAATTAGTGTCGTGTGTTACTACTTTCCTAAATAATGTCATGTGATACTACTTTCCTTATTAGTGTCGTTTGATACTACTTGCCTTATTAGTGTCATGTGATTCTACATGCCTTATTAGTGTCGTGTGATACTACTTTCTTATTTGTGTCGTATGATACTATGTGCCTCATTACAGTCGTGTGATACTACGTGCCTTATTAGTGTCGTGTGATACTACGTGTCTTATTAGTGTCATGTTATACTACGTGCCATATTAGTGTCTTGTGACACTATGTGCCTTGTTGTCATGAGATACTACGTGCCTTATTAGTGTCATCTGATATTGCGTACCTTATTAGTGTCATCTGATACTACGAGCCTACTTAGTGTTGTCTGATTCTACGTTCCTTATTAGTGTAATCTGATACTACGTGCCTTCTTAGTGTCATCTGATACTATTTGCCTTCTTAGTGTTGTCTGATACTACTTGCCTTCTTAGTGTCGTCTGATACTACTTGCCTTCCTAGTGTCATCTGATACTACTTGCTTTCTTAGTGTCGTCTGATACTACTTGCCTTATTAGTGTCGTCTGATACTACTTGCCTTTATTGTGTCGTCGATACTAATTGCCTTCTTTATGTCATCTGATATTACTTGCCTTCTTTTTGTCGTCTGAAACTACCTGCCTTATTGGTGCCGTGTGATACTTCTTGCCTTTTTATTGCTTTTTGATACTACATGCGTTTTTAGAGCCGTCTGATACTACTTGTCTTGTTAGTGACGTCTGATACTCCTTGACTTAATAGTGCCGTCTGATACTCCTTGCTTTATTATTGCCGTCTGAAACTCCTTGCCTTAATAGTACCGTCTGATACTCCTTGCCTTAGTAGTGTCGTCTGATAATCCTTGCCTTATTAGTGCCTTCTGATACTCCTTGCCATATTACTGCCATCTGATACCCCTTGCCTTATGAGTGCCATCTGATACTCCTTGTCTATTAACTCCATCAGATACTCCTTGCTTTATTAGTGCCGCCAAATCCTACTTGCCTTATTAGTACCAACAGATACTAAGTGCCTTATTGGTGCCGTCTGATACTACTTGCTTTATTTGTGCCGTCTGATACTACTTGCTTTCGTAGTGCTGTCTGATACTATTTGCCTTGTTAGTGCCATCTGATACTAATTGCCTTATTAGTGTTGTGTGATACTTGACTTCTTAGTGCCATCTGATACTAATTGCCTTCTTAGAGCTGTCTGTTACTACTTGCCTAGTTAGTGCCGTCTGATATTAATTGCCTTCTTAGTGCCGTCTGACACTACTTGCCTTATTTGTGCCGTCTGATTCTACTTGCGTTATAATTGCCGTTTGATACTGCTTCCCATTTTAGTGTCGTCTAATTCTCCTTGCCTTATTAGTGCCGTCTAATATTCCTTGTTTATTAGTTCTGTCTGATATTCCTTAACTTATTCGTGCATTATGATACTCCTTGCCTTATTATTTCCATCTGATACTCCTTGACTCATTAATGCCATCTGATCCTACTTGCCTTATTAGTGCCGTCTGATACTCCTTGTCATATAAGTGCCGTCTTACACTCCTTGCCTTATTTGTGCCGTCTCATTCATCTTTCCTTATTAGTGCCTTCTGATACTCCTTGCCTTATTAGTTCCAACTGATACTGCTTGCGTTATTAGTGCCGTCTAATACTTCTTGCCTTATTATTGCCGTCTGATATTACTTGCCTTATTAGTGCAGTCTGATACTACTTGCCTTCTTAGTGCCTTGTGATATTACTGG
>NW_007154247.1:0-17580 GCF_000164805.1 Carlito syrichta | reverse complement strand
TTCTGCCTTCCTACAAGTTCCCCTGATGCCATCCTAAGCCACCTTGTTTCTGTAATCTCCTTTTAGCATGGATTTTTTCCTCAGTTATGGCTTAAGCAAGCTTTCAGTCTCACAATCATTTAAAAAAAATTATACATGTGGTTAGAATAGGTGACCCCAGTCTTCCATCCTTTCTCCTCGGGAACTCTTGTTGACACCCGTGGGAAGGAAGACCCCAGTGAGGAATCAATGATATCTCATCCTTCAGAAAGACATGGGTCAATGGGTCCCATCCAGAGCCCAGTGCACATGCTAGTGAGTTAATTTCCAAGTCTGTTTCCTTACTTGCCTAAAAATTTACTTGCTACAGATTGACTCAGAGTCTAAGCTCACTCTACCCAACCTTCTGGATCCACCCCCTCCTGCCTTGCCCAAACAGGGCAGATACACACACACCAAGAAGAAGCATCAGCAAGCCACATCCCCAGCATGCAGCAACTGCTCACCCAGCACATGCCAACGGCCTTGGTCCTGTTTCCATTAAGGGGCACGTTGGTTCGCACAAAAAGGCATTCTTGAGATGTGATATAGGAAATCACATTTTGATGGATCAAAATACATGCTAAGTAATCTAAAAGAAGGCACTTTTTGAAGGAAACCCATGCTTATAGAGCGATTGAGGGTTCCAGAGTTGATTTGTCCTAGAAGTTTAGATTGACATGGAACTAACTAAAGCATATTTGCTTGAAATCTGTTTTGACCAAAATGTATAAAAATCTTGAAAACCTTTGCATCATTTTACGGTCTTTATTATTATTACTCCTGTTGCCAGGGATGAATTTTTCCAGGCCAGGGAAATTCAATGTAGTCATGCCTTTTTATTTTGCATTGCCAACTGCAAGTCATATCAAATGTAAACCCATCCCACATATTTCCCTAAGTAATTCCAATTTTTGTAGATTTTCTCCTTATTGAATCTCTCACAGAATTATTTTGGCAATGACACTCTGGTAAAGATATCCTGCAACATAATTTTTGGGGAGGGGGTAACTAAAGTTAACTGTACTCATCATTCTGAGATGCAACACCCAACCAACACTGAGAAATGATAGCCTTCAGTTAAAAGAATGCAAAGCTGTATTTAGGCTCTTTTGCAACATTATGATGGCAAGAAATCAAAGCCTCTTCTGCTGCTATTTAAGAAACACCCACCAGGGCTATTCCATCAGAAATACTGTTACGATAGCTTTCATATTTTCATCCTTTATGTTCAAGGGCAACATTTTAGAAGCAACTCCAGATCCAATGAAAATGATTTTCAAAATCAATTTGAACAAATGCTGCTGTGGTATTGTTAGGATAAAAAACAATCCTCAGAATCTTTTAAAAGGTGGTATGGTAGGAGCTTTGTTTAAAAATGGTAAAGCACATACAGTTAGTGGAGTGTCAAGTCTGGGATCCCAACTAAATGTTTCAGACAAGACCCATTACCTTTTGCTAATTGCAAAATAAACAGATCCCCCTGCTCTAGAGTTGTTTAGACAGTCTTTCTGCCTACGGGTACAGGGATGTCAGTTTATTTATCACACAAAGAGTTGTTGGCTGAGCAGGAAATTAAACTCTAAACTTCTGACACCAAGTTCTGTACTCTCACGAGAGAGCTGTGCTCTGACTCAAACTCCAACTCCTTCTAACCTCTCTCCACACAGTCTATTTACTCACGTGCCTACAAGGGAACCTGGGAATGGTTTCCAAAAGAAATCATGCAGCATACCACAGATTAGCATCAACTGGCCAAACTGCAATCTGTCAGTAGGATGTTGATGAAAAAAACAGTTGTCACCACCATAGTAAAAACACGTCACTCTGCAATAGCATTTACCAAGCACCTGGTTATTCCTGGAGCATAGTTGTGGCCAGGCAAAGAGACAACTTCTCCTTCCACATATGCATAGACACATCCAGACACATTGTGTTAGACTGCCAGCAAGCAAAGGACGGACAGTCAAGGCATGACATGTGGGGGTAGTAAGATACCCACTCCTGATGGCAACTTGTCTGTTGGTGCGCCAACTCTCTTTCAGGAGCAAGAAGACAGGGTGTACTTGGGTGGAGAGAACCAATGAATGCTATTTTCACTTGCTCCAATGAGAGCTAAGTTAAATTTACCAACTTCTATTGAAATGGGGAGAAGTTGCCGTTATCTGTAACATAACACTTTCAAATATTAGAATATCTCAGGAACTTTTTATGGAGAGGAACTTTGGTACTATGCAAATACATGGAAATTAAGCAACATACTCCTAAGTGACCACTAGGTCAAAAAACAAATTAAGGGGAAAGTAAACATTTTTTGAGACAAATGTAAATCAAAACATAACATATCAAAGCCTGTGGGATGCAGCAAAAGCAGTGATAAGAGGAAAGTTTATAGCAATAAATGCCTATATAAAAAGGGTAGAGCAATTTCAAAAAACAATCCAATGATGCACCTCAAAGAATTAGAAAAGCATGAACAAACCAAACCCAAAATTAGCAGAAGAAATAATAAAGATCAGAGCAGAACTATACAAAACAGATGAAAAATAAAGATTTAATAAAACAAAAAGTTGGTGTTTGAAAAGATAAGTAAAGACTGGCCACAGTAGCTCACACTTGTAATCCCAGCACTTTGGGAGGCTGAGGTGGGAGGATTGCTTGAGCCCGGGAGTTCGAGACCCACCTGGGTAACATACTGAGATCTTGTCTTTAAAAATAGTCAAAAAATTAGCCAGTCATGGTAGTGCATGCCTGTAGTTCCAGCTGCTCAGGAGGCTGAGACAGAAGGATTGCCTGAACTCAGGAGGTTGAGGCTGCAGTGAGCCATGATTGTACCATTGCACTCCAGCCTGGGCAACAGAGGGAGATCCCCAACTCAAAAAAGAAAAAAAGATAAAGATAAACAAAGTCAATAAACCACTAGGCAGACTAACAAAGAAGAAAAGAGAGAAGGCCTAAATAAATAAAATCAGAAACAAAAGAAGAGATATTACAAATGATATTGCAGAAATACAAAAGTCATCAGAGATTATTATGAACAATCGTACGCTAACAAACTGGAAAATGCAGAGGAAATGGAGAAATTTCTGTCCACACACAACCTATCAAGATTGAAACTGGAAGAAACAAAAACCTAACCAGATCAATAAATGAGTAATGAGATTAACACGTTAATACTCTCCCAACCAAAAAAAAGACCAGGACTGGATGGCTTCACTGGTGAATTTTACCAAATTTATAAAGAAGAACTAACACCAAATCTCCTCAAAATATTTCAAAAAATTGAAGAGAAAGAAAATTTTCCTAACTCATTCTATGAGGTCAGCATTACCCTGATACAAAAACCAGACAATAATGTAACAAAAAAAGGAAACTACAGGTCAATATCTCTGATGAACATTGATGCAAAAAAAACTACACAAAAAAAAGAGAATCCAAAAGTACACAAAAAACAAAATACACTACACTCAAGTGGGATTTATCCCAGGGATGCAAAAGTGGTTCAACATATGGGTATCAACAAACATGGTACATCACATCAATAGAATGAAGGACAAAAGTCATATGATCATAGCGATAGTCACAGAAAAAGCATTTGATAAAATTCAGCATCCCTTCATGGTAAAAACTCAACAAACTAGGCATAAAAGCAAAATAGCTCAACATAATGAAGGCTGTATATGGCAATACCACAACTAAAATCATGCTGAATGGGAAGGACTTAAAGCCTTTTCTCTAAGAAGCGGGACAGCACAAGGATGCCCAATTTCACCACTCTTATTCAACATAGTAGTGGAAGTCCTAGCCTGAGCAATCATACAAGAGAAAGACATAAAAGGCATCCAAACTGGTAAAGAAGTCAAGTTGTCCTTTTTCACAGGCATAATCTCAAGTCTAAAAACACCTAAAGACACCACCAAAAATCTCTTAGATTTGATAAATACATTCATTTAAGTTGCAGGATACAAAATAAAAATACAAAAATCAGTAGCATTTCTATATACCAATAATAAAATAGCCGAAAGAGAAATCAAGAAGTCAATCCCTTTTGCAATAGCTAAAACCAAAACGAAACAAAAAAAACCTCAGAAATAATTTAGCTAAGGAGGTGAAAGACCTTTACAAGGATAACTGTGAAACACTGATGAAAGAAATTGAAGAGTACACAAATAAATGGAAACACATCCCATGTTCATGGATCAGAAGAATTAACATTGTTAAAATGACCATATTGCCCGAAGCAATCTACAGATTCAATGCAGCTTCTATCCAAATGCCAATGCCATTTTTCACAGAAATGCAAAAAACAATTCTAAAATTTGTACTGAACCTAAAAGGAGCCCAAATATCCAAAGCAATTCTGAGCAAAAGGAACAAAGCTGCAGGTAACATACTGTCTGACCAGGACGGCATGGTATTGTATAAAAACAGACACTTAGACCAGTGGAACAGAATAGAGAACCCAGAAATAAATCCCAGAAATAAATGTTTGCAGCCAACTGATTTTCAACAAGTATGCCAAGAACATACGTTGAGGAAAGGTCGCCCTCTTCCATAAATGGTGCTGTGACATTGGGTATCCATATGCAAAAGAATGAAACTGGACTCCTCTCTCTTATCATATACAAAAACCAACTCAAGATGGATTAAAAACTTAAATGTAAAACCCAAAACTGTAAAACTACTAGAAGAAATACATAGGGAAAGGTCATTGGGATATTGGTCTAGGCAGATTTTGTGGCTAAGACCTCAAAAAAACGGGCAACCAAAACAAAAATAGACAAATGGGACTATATTACACTAAGAAGCATTGGCACAGCAAAGAAAACAGTCAACAGAGGGAGAAGACGACCTGTTGAATAAGAGAAAATATTTGCAACCTATTTTCTGGCAAGGGACTAACATCCAAAATATATAAGGACCTCAAACACCTCAACAATAAAAAAGCAAATAATCCCAATTCAAAAGCGGGCAAAGAACATGAATAGACATTTCTCAAAAAAGATATATAAATGGCCAACAGTTATATGAAAAAATGTTCAACAGCATTAATCATCAGGGAAATGCAAATCAAAGCCACAGTGAGATATCATCTTACCTCAGTTAGAATGGCTATTTTCAAAAAGACAAAAAGTAATAGATGTTGGTGAGGATTCGGAGAAAGAGAACTCTTTTTTTTTTTTTTTTTGGTGGCAAGTGCCACATTTTATATATTTTTAAATTTTAATTTTTAAATTTCTTTTTTATTTTAAAGATGTAGGGTACAAGTCAGGATTGGGTACATAAGTGGTCTACATACAGGTGAAGTTTGGGCCTTCCATTGAACCTCACTTTGCCTGAATTGGGATCATGCACCCTGGAAGGGATCTCTTACACACAGTCAGTGGGAATGTAAGCTAGTACAAACAGTATGGAGGTTTCCCCCAAAATAATAAACAAACAAACAAAACCTGCCACACAAACCAGCAATCTCACTCCTGGGTATTTATTCAAAGGGATACCTGCACTCACTCCCGTGTTCATTGCAGCACTATTCACAATTACCAAGATACAGACTCAACCTACGTGTCCATCAGTTGATGAATGGATAAAGAAAAGGTGGCATTTGACCACAATGGAATACTCTTTGGCCAAAAAAAAAAAGAATTAAATTCTGTCATTTGCAGCAACACAGATGGGACTGGAGGTCATTATATTAAGTGAAACAAGTCAGTCACAGAAAGACAAATATCTCATGTTCTCACTTATATGCAGGAGCTAAAAAAGTTGATCTCATGGACGTAGAAATAGATAATAGAAGCTGGGCAGGGTGTGTGTCTTGTATGTGTGTGTGTGTGGGGGGGGGAGATAAAGAGAGGGTGGTGAATAGATACAAACATACAGCTAGATAGAAGGAATAAGTTCCAACACTTGATAGAAGAGTAACAACAATAATATAGTTAACAACAATGTGATATGTATCTCAAAATAGCTAGGAGAGAGAACTTGAAATGTTCCTGACACATAGAAATGACAAATTCTTGAGGTGATGGAAACCTTGAATACCCTGATTTGATCATTACATATTCTATCCATGTAACAAAGATCACGTGTACCTCATTGAAATAGACAAATATTATGCATCAATTAAAAAGTCTTCTTGTGAGTATGTTATCTCCTGTAAAAAAATTACTGTGCTGAGCTGAAAGAGGGGTCCTGGCAAAGAAGAAAGAGTGTTGCCTTAGGACTGAGAAATCTACTTTCTGTTATTTAACCAGCCTTGCAGGCAAGTTTGACACTTTGGGTCCCTGTTTCTTCCTCTGTCAAACAAGGGGTTTGGGACAGATTGATCTCTCTAGAAGACTGGACTTTCTCCACCCAGAGGCTCTATGAAGCGTGAGCCCGCCAGCCACCTGTCTTGACAGCCCTCTCTCAGTGTGTACTTTCATGAAGTGGTTGGCTTTATGTGATTTCAAGTGGTCATCCACACTTTGGAAGAAAGAGCTTGGCGATTCATGGGTTAGCACCGTTTGTCCTAAAGGGGCAGGATTAGGCACAGGGGCAGGAATGCAAACATTATGAGGGTCAAAGGTCATGACCCTACGCTTTGGGTGGAAGCTAAGACAACTGCATACCTGAATGGCACTAGGGTCTTGATCTGGGCTAGTGGCAAGGCCCTCTCCTGCTGAAGTATTCTGTGAGCACAAATCTGGGGTAGGGCATCTCCTTGTCTGACCCATCAGGAAGACTGGGTAGGGTGGGCAGTGTCCGGGCCGGAACTCCTTAAGGGCAGAGAAAGACAGTTGAGTCAAGTTGCAGTGAAAGTCCTGCTGCACAGAAGTATTGTTCTAGAAATGCTCTAGAGGCATCATTGTGTGGCAACAACCCCAGGTTATTGCTCTAAAATACCTGGGGCTTATGCAGGGGTATAAAATACTGCCCAACAGTAAGGAACGGTGCAATGCTGGGAGAGGCACATCTGGGCACAGAACTCTGAGAATGCTCGCCTGTCACATTCAGGCACAGGACTCTGAGAATGCTCACTTGTCCTGGTCATCTTCTGCGCAGGAGGGTGGTTCGAAGAGTTCTAAAGAAGTTGTGGTACTTTTAGTAGAGAGGAGGCCATGTGGCCGTGGGGGAGGGGACGCTTAGTAGCTGTGGATGGGACCTGCATTGAGATCTCATGGGACTGAGTGGCAGAACTGACTTCACTTACCTATGCAGTGCAGGCAAAACAAATAAACAAAAACCTGGACACGCACACACACACATCTTAGAAGTGCAGCCATCGGGCATGTCTTCTGGGAGTAAGTTAACAGAAAAGTAATTAGTGTTTAGGTGAAGGTGGTGAAGGAGACAGGTCTCCTTCCAGCACAAGAAGGAATAAAAGCTTTGCCAGCAGGGAGAATGTGAGGCTCATCTGCAAACTCAGGGAAGCCCGCTGACAGAAGATCTGCTCTTGCGGTGTGAAATATCGGATTTATTTTAAATATGTGACCACAGCTAGAGAAATTCAGAGGCGGAGTGAGCGGAAGCACTTTGCCTCCGGGAGTCAGGCCCACACGATGTCTTGCGGTCCTTCTTTCCCTGTAAAGATGGGCAACCTCCCTTAGCTCACCCAGCAGAGGAATGGGAACAGGCAGGATGTCGGTGCTTTATGCCCCTGGGCATGAGAGGGGGCTTTGGGAAGGACTGCAGCCTGGAAATGAAGGGGGAAGGAAACAGGAGGGAAGAGGGAGGAAAGACCTGGGACTGTGTGGGTGTGTGGGAAAGGAGCCAGGGTGTGGCACGAAGGGATAGAAGGCCTGTGAGGACACTCAGTGCTGTCTGAGAAACTGGAGAGCTGATGTCCCCAAATTCTGGAGAGTGAAACTCTGACGGGTTGTCATTGGTGTAAACAAGTTAGCCCCTCTGTGGGAGCCTGCCTCAGGATAGAGTGTGGAATGAGTCCCAGTGACTCCTTCTTGCTATGTAAGGGTTCTTCGTCGCTTCTAGGCTAGCTGGGTAGCCTCCATGCTTCTTCAGGGAGCAGAGTTCACACTGCCCCTTCAACAGCAGGCATAGCTATGCGTGTGTTTTGACCACTGACATGTGAGTGAAAGTGACATATACCACCTGTGAAGGGACATGGAGAGCCATCATAAGGTTTGCCTCTGCCATGACAGTGGGATGTGTAGCCAAGGGCCGCCCATTGGCCTGGGTCTCTGCACAGAGAGGGCACGCAGGGCACAGTGGCTGCAGGCAGGCCACTCACCTTGGGGCTATAAGTCACTGAGATTTGGAGTCATGGCAGTGTAATTTAGCTAGTGAGGAATGACACACCAAATTTGCACTGTGTGGATGTTCCCTGTGACCCTGGAATAGGGACAGGGGGCACTTTTTGTGGTTCTGAGAGATGGCATGCCTTGGCAGAAGGAGGTGCCCTCGGCCCTCACAGAGCCAGGAGGGAGAGACCAGGGGCTGGCACTCAGCTGACTGGCAGCCTTGACATTCCTCCTATGTTCCTCTGCCCCAGAGGAAAGCCAGAGTCATCCCCTGTGGGCATAAGGGAAGGACCTTGTGCCTGATTCACAGTTAAAAAGTCCTTAAAGCAAAAATAACTCAGGGAACTGACCCACAAAAGGGGAAGTGTGGGACAGGGGGTTCTGTGGACAGAGCTTGAAAAATTCCACTGAATCAACGCTGATAAGGAGATGAGCCATTTTCACAAGAAGAGGAGTGACACAGTCAGGCTTCAGAGAACAAAGGCTTCTGCTCTGCCTGGAGCCTTTAAAAGGGGGAAAACCAGGAAGGGAAGCGAGAAATGCCCCAGTATGGCTCCTGCAAAGCAGCTCTCCCTGCCTAATGGGAAAGGGTAACTGGCCACAGAGTCTCCAGACAGGCTTGAACTTCTCTTCACCTGCTGGGACTCCCCTGGGCTTCATGTCCTGTACAAGGGCTGCTCATGAGCCACGTTCTGAGACCCGTTTCGTGTGGTTTCTTGGTGATCTGTTCTGAAGCCAAGTTGGAGACAACTCTTGCTTCCTGGGACAGGCTGTGGCAGAGGCCACCCCGGAGGCAAGCCCTCATGACCCCTCGGACCCTTCTGGCCCAAACAGGTTAATATTTATTATTTAATGCTATGGCTCAAGATATGGTAATGTCAGAATTGACTTAATTAGGGCAAACAAGTAGAATTCAATCTGAAATGCAAATGTCCCATTCTATCTCGATCGCTGTAAGCCACGTCAAATAATTTATGGGAATGAAATAGGGTATGAATAAGTGAATGGATGAAGAAAACATTCTGCTGCAGCCTACAGCCACCTTCAGGCTGGTATGAGTGAGCGATGACACATTTTGTGGGTGTGACAACACAGGAAGGGGGCCTTTGCACGTGGGGAGGATTCCACAGGATTCGGGTGAGGAGGGTGAGGGCTGGCAGTGTGGACTGGGCCCTCAGAACCCTGGAAATGACTCAGGAGAAGTGGGCCCTGTGGCAGTTTCAGTGGCCCCATGCAATCTGATGACAGACGTGTCACTACACGGCTTCACATTAATTTCTCATCCCAAATGTTCATTTTTGTCACCGGAGAGGATTCTTTCCCCCAGTGTGACAAATTTTCCAATTTCGTAATGGGAGCCAGGAGAAAATGGAATTCTCTTTATAGAAATCCATTTTGCAGCCGACTTTCTTGAAATGCACCCGGGCCTGAAAGCAGTCTCCTTCATCCGGTGGGCCCAGCTGGGGTGCTTGGGGTGAGTAAGTGGGTTCTGACAGTGTGCTCTGGAGCCTGGGGGAGGCTCAATGGCATGGCCTCAGAGACGTGGCAAATCCTTCTCCACTTGGGGATGTGGTGAGGTCTCCTCTCCTCAGGGAGGGGGTGAGCCCTCTTCCCTAGGCCCCTCTCTGCAGTTCATCAGAGGGATGCCGGAGGTGGAAGGTGGGCCGGGGATGTTCTGGGACACCCCAGGGCACCAGTGTCACTCAGTGTCTCCCAGCATGCTCAGGAATCCAGACAGTAACCCCACATACCTGCCAGCGAGGTAAGTGGAAGATGTGTCAATAGACAAGATTGGCGTTAAGGCGTGTCCCTGTCACTGACAGAAAGGCCACCGAGGACTTGTGGGAACATGGGGGAGGGCGTATAACTAGGACTAGAACTCACAACTGCTTGGCTCTGTGCCCTGGCTTATCCTCCAGGACTGCCTCCCAGGGGTGCATTTACAGTTATGTAATGGCAAAATGCAGACATGCAGTGGTAGGTTAAATCCACTCAATACAACGTGGTGACTTGTGCAGTGTACACCACCAGGCATTGGCCATCCCAACATGGGAAGTGTACTTGGAGTGTAACACGGGCTCTTCTCCATCTGGTCACGTTCTCATCTGACTCATCTGCCTGAAAATACTCTCACTTCTTAGCAAGTTGAATGAGTCTCAGAGCCACGTGAGTGGTGCATGGAGGCCAGGAGGTGCTGCTTGGGGGACCCTGGAGGACACCTCAACTGGCCTCCCCACAAGAAATGTCCTATCCCTTCGGCTCTGAGCAGGCTCTGGTTCCCATCAGGCAAGGGTGCAGAAGCGGATCAAATGAGGCCAGCAAGGAGGGATATGGACGAAAGTGTAGACGCGGACATCCAAAAATGACATGATAAGGATTAACAAACGTTCACGGATGTGATAAACCAGGGAAGACACTGACAAGCAGAGAAAAGAGTAGCTCTGCAATTCTTCACGGAAGCCTGGTGGACGCCTTGGTCTCCCTGTGCTGGTTTGCACTACAGGATGCCATCTGTACCTCGCCAGGGTGGTGACATGCCATGATAGGACTTTATGAGATGCCACCTGCTGCCCAGCCCCACAGGACAGTGATTTGGAGAAGAAACAGGCATCTGGACTTCAGAGCAAAACAGTCAGGAAAACAGGAAGTGCCGCTCATGATGCAAAGATGGTGACTAGCTCCGTCCACACCACAGCCACACGGGTGCTGCAAGCTGGTTTCACTCATGATATGAGCTTATGTTAGTGAGTACTTGCCATGAACCAGTGCTGGCCCACCCCTACGGGTGCAAGTCCACTTAATTTGCCTAATAACAAAGTAAGTTTATTTTTTTGCCCTTCTTACAGATAGGAAAAATGAGACACAGAGGCAACGATGAGAGGGCATCGTCAGAACCAGTAGCTCACAACAGTCACTGATTGGGCACTCCTCTGATAAGTGCTGCATTGCTCTACAGGAAGGGAGAGAAATAAAACAAGCAGCCCAGGACAACCAGGGACAAGCAAGATGATGCAAGTCCTCATGTCCATAGGCATGGTGCTAGTGCCCATGCACAAGTGGAGGCTCTCCCTGCTAGAGGGCAACTGGAATTGGCCACTCTGACTCAGGGGCAGAAACTGCCACATTTGAGCAGGTGGACGAGGCTCCCTCCCTCACAGGGGTGGAGCAAGCCTTAATTAATCGTTGAGAAAGCACTCGGAGATCCTGGGATGAAAGGCGTCATATAATGATAATAATTTGCGTTGGAAAGGTACATTTCTTCAGTGGAATTTCAAGCACTTTACAAACATTAATTAATCTTCACAATGCCCTGGCAGGGCAGGTAAGTTTTCCCAGGATACACTCAACAAATCCGCCGTGTTACGAATGGGAAGAGGTTACTGCCCTGAGATCTTGTGGTTGTTTATTCTTGGTGGAAACTACCAGAAGGGTTAACTGGACTCTGCTGCCCATCAGTCCTGTCCATCTGCTATTTGCTCCTGATGACCCACAGACACCACATCCCACTGGCGTGCATGCCACTTTGCAGGGGACATGTGTCCTCAGCAAAGCAAGTCACAGCTGGTGGTTACCCCTGTGGCTGTTGTCTCCCATTCTGAGCCTTGTGCTTCCTCAGGCAGAGTGGCGGGTGCAGGCAATGTCTTCTTTGGAGATGGTCTGCAGCCATGCTGAGCAGGACATGCCTGGCTCTACTCTCCCCCATGTAGCTGGTGGCTTTCTGGGCTTCTTGGTTGCCAGCAGATTTCATCTTCTGCATTCTGGATTTCTGTTTCCATGTGGCAGAAGGGAGGGGCAGCGGGGAAGGTGCTCTGACCTGCATGCACGGGGGCCACTGCCCTTCCCGCATCTTCCCGCATCTTTACAGCTCAGATGTCAGGATGCCACAACCCCCTCAACACCAACCATCCACAGCTACATCAACCCAAAGGGGACACGAACCTCCAGCTAGACAGATGACTCGGATACACTTAGTGGTTGACCTGGGGGTCTTGACTCCCCAGTGGCACCTCTGTTCCAGTGTCCTGGCTCTACTTCTGCACTCACTCACTGGTGGCACTTTTCAGGTTGGAAAGAAGAAGAAAAAGAGCAAAGACACTGCTCACAAAGACATTCCCCACAGGCGCCTTCACTTCAAGACTCTTGTCTGTCAGCCATCGGCCAGCTCCCAGGCTCAGTGTGGGCCATGACCCAACCGCCTCCAGGTGATGAGGAGGATGTCCTCACCAGGGGTGGAGTGTTCCCTCATGGCTGCCTTGGAGTGACAGGAGGGAAGCCACCTCCTGGCCTCACCTTGGACTTTGGCCAAAGGCCATTGCTGATGCCAGTCTGGCACACTTTGAATGAGTCACCCGCCTCCTTAGCCTTAGTGTGAAATGAGGAGACTGAAATATGTCCTTTTCTAAGGTCATTTTTAGCTCTAATATTCTATGGTGAGTTGACTTGTTAAACCCCACTCGCTCTTCTCTGCACAGTCTCCCCGTCTGTGGCCTGAAGAGGGACTCGGGCATGTGTGGTACAAACTCCCTCTGCCTCAAGAGGGTTGAAGTATCTGAGAGGGCCTCCTTCCCTCTTTACTTACTCTGGGGTGCTCTACAAATATTTTGACCAGAAAAAGTTGGGAAGCACTGCTCTCCAAATTGTTCCCCGGATGAGTAAACTGAGGCAAAGAACACTCAAGTAACTGGGCCATCATGGAACCAGTGACTCGTAGACATGGGTCTGACAGATTCAAGACTGAGCTCTCAACTACCATAGACCTGGTCGCCCACAGATATGACTGGAGGAGCTTCTAGAAAGTACCAACCCGGCTCCAGAGAGGCTGACCTCACTAACTGGAGGTGGAATCTGGGTGTTCCTACTTCCTTTAGGCCCTGAGTGATTCCGATGTGCCGCCAGCACTGAGCCACCCGGGAAGGGGTTGGACAGGTGATGCAATGCTGCTCCCTGCCAGAGGTCATCTCACCCTTCCACCGGCTTTTCTCAGAAGGGACCAGAGAGGAGGGGTGGAGCTGGAGCTGCCTACCCCAGGTCTGCTCTACCAACCAGATGCAGATGCCTACTGCTGCTCTGGGAAGGCCAGCTTGGCCTTTAAGCCATGCCCCACCATGTGTCCCACTGAGTCTAAGGAGACTAGGTCCTAGTTGTTTTCCTAGTGTCTCAGTCTGTTTTCTGTTGCTTAAAACAGAATATTTGAAACTGAGTAATGTATAAAGAAAGCGACTTATTTCTTCCAGTTCTAGAGGCTGAGAAGCCCAAGGTTGAGGGGCCACATCTGGCAAGGGCCTTCTTGCTGGGGGGCCTCTGTGGAGTCCTGAGATGGTACAGGGGATCTCATGGCGAGGGGCTGAGTGTACCAGTTCGAATCTCTCTTCTAATAAAGCCATCACCAGTCCCACTCCCATGACAACCCGTTAACCCATTAACTCTCAAATTCATCCACGAGGGCAATGCCTCTCAAAGGCCTCAGCTCTCATGACTGCCACCCTGGGCATTACAATCAAACCACTTTTAGAGGGGTCAGACATTTACACTGCGGCAGCAGGTTTCACTGTTTCCGTTTTGGAGGTGAAATAACAGGCACAGGTGACATAGCTAGTAACAAGCACAGCAGCAAGGGCTCCAGTCAGACCTTTTGGCTCTGACTCAAGTGCTCCCATTTCTGCAGTTAAGCATGGTGAATGAAGAGGCTCCTCCTATGTGTGCTCACACAGCCTGGACCAGGCGCTTTGGGCTAAGATCTAGGGCCCGAGGCTTCTCTTGTGAGTGCTCACACGGCCTGGGCCAGATGATTTGGGTTGTGCTCTAGGGCCTGAGGCTCCTCCTGTGAGTGTTCGCAAGGTCTGGGCCAGGTACTTTGGGTTGTGGACTAGATTACGTGGAGAGACATGTGTGGAAGTGTCCACTTTATGGTCTAGCAATAATGTGTGCTCAGTAAATGCTAGACACGTTGGGTGGGAGTGGGGGGGGGTAATAGCAGGAAAGAACCACATTGAGTCCTGGCCCTTGGGAAGGTGGTTTTTTTGAGGGGTACTGTAGGATGGCTTAGGCTCATGGACCCTGGAGCCACAGCCCTGGGTTTGAAGGCTGGTTCTTTCACTTCCTAGTTGTATCACTTTGGGCAAGTTACTTACTCTTCAGTGCTTCAGTTTCCTTTTCTGTGAAATGGGCATAATGGTAGCATGTGCTTGAAACTGTTATCATGAAGACTAAATGACAGAATGCATGTAAATGCTCTGGACTGTGGTTGATACACAGAGGACTCGCCAGAAATGTTAGTTGGCCCTACTGTGCAAACACATAAAAATGTAAAGACTCTCCATAAACTTCAGTTGCACTACTAGACATACACATAAAGATGTAGAGAGGAGATTTAGACAACAGTCAACAGAAACAATGGGAGAAGTGGCACAAAGCAAAAATGAAACTTTTCAAGGAACAAATATGTCCCTCAGATATATTCTGAAGAATGAATTCCCTGTAATGTCTGGAAATACAAGAGGTCAATCAGAGACTAGAAGGCAAATTATCTCACTGTTGGTTGATCATGAAGCAGAGCAAGAGGAGGGCAAATATTTCCTAGAAACAAAAAGTGAGAGAGAGAGAAAGAAGCATAGTCCTCCTTGTATTCTTTCTGCACTGGGCTGTGGGTCTCCCTGACATCCTGTTGCTGGGTGAAGGCCTCTGGCCTTCCCAGGTTCCATCTGGAGAAGGTCTTCAACAGAGAACTTACATCCATTTCTTGAGGCTGCTGGAGTGAATTAGTACAAGCATAGTGGCTTACAGTCACACACGTGTTATCTGTGGTCCTGGGGCCAGAAGTCTAGAATCAAGGTGCTGTCGGGCTGCACATCTTCTGAGGCTTTAGGGGAGACTCTACTTCTCTGCCCTCTCCAGCTCTGAAGTCCAGCCACCCTCCTTACCTCTTCCCTCATCACAGCCAGCAGTGTGGCCCCTTCTCTCTTTTCTGACTCCAGCTTCCATCTTGTCAAGACCACTGCGAATGTATTGGGCCCTTATGGATAGTCCAGGACAATCTAGCTTCAGCTTCTTCACTTGTTCTCATCCTCAAAATTCCCTTGCATATGAGGTAACAGTCACAGAGTCTGGGGATTGGGGCAAGGAATCTTGAGGTGGCCCTTGTTCTATCCCATGCATCTGTAAGTCAAACACATCTTTCTCTTCCTATTCAGCATGGCCTTGTTTAGAATAGTGCAAGATATTATGCACATTCTGCACCTTCCATGGTCTAAGAGGGGGAAATGCCAGTGGGGTGTGGAGGGCTGAGAGCCCTGTCCAACTGCTCGTCCGTGTAATTCTTGCTGTGGGATTCTGGTGGGGACAGGGAGTAAAGGATGGCTTTTTGCTGGAACTGAAATTTTAAAATATCTTAAGAAACTTATTTGTTCATTAAAATACTTTTTTTTTTTGAGTTGGAATCTCACTCTCTCACCCAGATTGGAGTGCAGTGGTACGCGCCTGGCCACTGCAGCCTCGACCTGCTGGGCTCCAATGATCCTTCCACCTCAGCTTTCCAAGCAGCCGGAACTACAGGCACGTGCTACCACACCCAGCTAATTTTTTGATTTGTTGTAGAGATGAGGTCTCACCAGGTTACCCAGGTGAGTCTTGAACCCACGGGCTCAGGCAATCCACTCACCTTGGCCTCCCAAAGCGCTGGGATTACAGGCCGAGTCACTGAGCCCGGCCTATCCAAATACTTTTTAGCAAACCTGATGAGCACTAGGCACAGTTCTAAGCACTCCATCTAGACTCATCCAGTCTTTCTCATGACACAGAAGTATATTCTGTTATCTTGATCACTATTTACATATGAGGAAACCAAGGCATAGTCAAGGTTAAGGGGTGTTCCTGAGATCATGCAGCTAGAAGCAGCAGATCTTCCTGAGGTCGTCTCAGGGAACTTTGTCAGCAGCACCCTGGCTCCCGACCTGCCTCAGAGTTTTCTTTCAGGGCTCCAGGTGTCTCCGAACCCACAGTTCCCACAGTGTCCTGCCAGAAAGGCTTTTTGTGTGGCTGGGGGAGGGGCAGTTTTTACCTTATCTCTTCTCTTGAGAGAACTAGGGCTCCAGGCAAGAGAGAGGAGGTGCTCGCAGAAGCCAGGAGTTAGCACAGGCCTTCCTGATCATGCTTGTCATCAAGGTTTCCCAAACTCCTAACCCCTGTGGCAGGGCATAGTGGCTGAGTTGGCTTGAAGTTCCAAGGGCTTTGCTTGAGTCTCCTCTTCAAGGGAGAAAATTCTCCTTTCAAGTCTAACGTTCTGTCTTAAAAATTCATGAAGCCTTTTGTATTCCAAGTTTATACTGTCTCTGTTAATGAAGTATTTACCCAAACAATAAATCCTTGAATAAAGTTATTGGAACGTTGTGCCTTGTACACCTGGTGATATTAGTGCCCCACTCCACCTCGAAGTTCCCTACTCACATCGGCATAAGGAGTGTGAACTCCAACCCATCAATTCATAAGTTTGAGCTCCAGAATTCTCGAATGGTGGTGTTCACCTGGCTTGGACCCCTCTACCAAGAAGCAGGAGGATTCTGACTTTCAACTCTGTCATCCAGGTTGGTGTGACACCCCCGCCATCCTTAAGAGCCCTGGGTCTCACAGCCAGCTGTCAAAGAGCCATACTTGTCCCCTGCAGGGAGAGAATGTCTAGTCTTCAAAGGGCTGCCCCCAGGAGGGGCAGGGCTTTCAGCCTGAGACTATTGAGGGCTGAGTTCTTCCTGGGGCTTCCAGAACTGCCTCATGCCAGATCACCTAGGCTGGTGGAAAGGAGGAGGCTGTGACATAGGCCTGCAGTCCTGAGAGGAGTAGTTGCAGTGCTGATCCCCTTGGGGCTTGAGGGGCTCTTGCTTGTATGAGGAGCACCTAGCAGTTGGGTCTTTGGCAAGGAGAACTATGCCATTCTACCCCAGTCAATGGGCTTTCCAAAGCAGAAATGTTAATCCCAGATTAGGGCCAAAAAAGAACAAGTGCAAAAAAATGATTCAGCTCTGCAGGCTCAGAGCAGAGGACGGATTCCTTCTAGCGTTCTGTCATACCTCAGGGCTCAGATGACCCCTTCTGGGGCTTGGCTCCCCATCAGAGTCCTGTGGCCCTGGGACCCTCAGGGAGAGCATGTACGTTAAAATCGATCAACACTTGGCCAGGTGGAGGGTGACTGAGAATGCCTTTCTGTCTGGGATGCTGCCCTGTCAGGGTGGCCATCTCTTACTCAAGAAAGAAGGTGGGGGTGGGAGGAGAAAGACACTCTCATTCATGGTCAGTCTTGTTCTGATGGGACTTGGGAATAAGCCACAAA